>NC_056737.1:281083031-281118031 GCF_019279795.1 Protopterus annectens
AATGGGGAAAAGTCATAGACAGGAATATTCCCAGAAGATGTTATGTCATAGAAATCATATTTCAGAGAATACCTAATGATTTCTTCATGAAGATAAATACAGTATTAAATGCATTTATTTAAAGTGATGACTGTTAAAATTAGTTTCAAGAAATTACTCATCTCTTCCCAAATTAATTTCTACTTTCCAGTAATCTTGTTTTGCAACATTAGTAAAAATAATGAATGTTTATAGTAGGAAAGATATCTGGTCATTTATATAGATAAATGACTTTTATGACATCCTCGTTAATAATGGACCCATGTAAACATTTTCACTGGTGGCAAATCAGTGAAAGATAGACTACCAACATCTCTTTTTAATGGTAAAGCACGGTGTAGTACTGTTAATAGTGACAATGAAATCACAATAATGAAACTTGTTAACATTTTCAAAATTTTGTTTTACAAAAGGTAAATGTGATGAATCTCTTTTAAAAATGTAAACGAAACCTATGGACTTCAAGATATTTACTAGTATAATCACTCTTTTGTCACACAAATGAGCTATATAACAGGTTGAAATGGGTCTGTCTTTATAACTATGATTTACATGGACAATGTGAAAGGCATTCATGTCCGGTTATGTATACAAGATAAATTATACCACTTATAAATAATAGCAGGTAATAATTTAAAGCAGACTGAAAAAATATCACACTATTTTCTTAGTTAATTACCTCCTAGTGAAAGTGAACATTGAGAAGAATCCAGTTGTTTCCAAGTAGTGAGAAGAAGTACTGAACCAAGCAAAAATTGAAATCAACTGGTATGAGGTATGGGGTAACCAATTTATTAGCACGTTTACTAAAATTGTATATATGCAGTTTGTTATTCTTCTCAATGCTTATTTGACTTAGAGTAGGTTGGTGTCCTGTTTTCCACATCATTTTCTTTTGACTAGTGCTTGTCTACATTAAAAAATTAATGAAAGACATGACATGTTACTCTATGTATATTTGCCATCTTGGTTTACTATTGATGTAGCGATCGCTACAATGTTGGATTGCTAAATAACATGACCAGAAGGTTGCAAGACAAGAATACAGAGAAGTACTTGTTTGAACAATGTCAAACATCAAATCTCCTGACCTACGTGAATACAGGAACAAGTGGTAACATGGGTCCAGAAAGGGGAAGGGGGGGGGGGGTCAAGTCAAGGTGTCCAAACAAGTAGTTCTCAGCATTCTCATCAAGTGACATTCTAGTCAAGTTATTTAGCAATTTGACATTGTAACAATCTTTAAAACAATAGTCAGCTCTTAACTTTGGTTAATAAAACTGAAAAATTAAATCTTATCCAGGGGCAAGAAGGATGGTTGTAATTTGTGTTTCACATCCTCCTTAGTCATGATGCAGTGCATGGAGCTCCAGGATTACACTTCATAAGTGGTAAAAAGATAAACCTGTTACACATTTCTTTTGTGCAAGACCGAACTGCAACATTTGTTACACAGCCTAAGCACTGTTATGGTCTCTCCCTTTTTTGGTTTCTCCAAGTCTTTTGGGTTTCTAATAGCATGATGGGAATGGACCCCATTCCTAAGTCAGAGTACGATTCAAGTTCATGAAATTCGTATTATTTCACTCTTTGATGTTAGCCAAAAGTGCTCTTCTCAGTACCCACAATGTGCCCAGCAATGACTCCTTCTGCAATTCATATGGTGTTACATGAATTGGTAACATATCTAAATATGATTGTAAATTCTTTTTTATAAGACCAGTTGCTCCTACTACTATTGGAACTGTCTGGGTATCTTTCTTCCACATGGCTCTCGTTTCCGCCTGCAGATCAAGGTGTTTTAGGACTTTGTGTGTCTCTCTGTGTGCAAGACACTATAGTCACTAGGTTTGGCAATTTCAATGATCAATGCTACTTTTGTCTTCTTTTCTTGGACCACTATGTCCAGTTTTCTAGCATCTATCTTTTGGACTGTTGGTATTGGGTGATCCCATGAGATGTAAACTTCATCATTTTCTATGATTCTCTGTGGCTCATGTTTCCAGTGTTTTTCAGTCACTTTGATATCATAATGTTTGCACAATCACCAGTGTAACAATCTCGACACATTATTATGCCTTTCAGTATATAGTCCCTCTGCCATTAGAGCATCGCAACCAGCAATAAGGGGTGTAACTGTTTCCAACTCGGTTCCACAAAACCTACATATGTCTGTTTCTCCCACAAATTCAATGGACTTAGTAAACCAGTGTGTATGCAGCCCACTATCTTGGGCTGCCAATATTAACCTTTCATTTCTTGATGTAAATTCACCTCTCCTTAACCATTCCTGTGTTTGTTCTTGATCAACATGAGGCTCTTCCAGTAGTTTTTTATACTTGCAACTATATTTATGTTTTTTCCACATTTCTTGCCTTCTCATCTGATCCTTCACCTTATATTCTTTCTTTTCTTTTTTAGCACATTCAGTTGTTGCCTGGTTTTTATCCACTTCTGATTTGATTTCCATTCCTGCTTGACATCGCTATGCTTCTGCTAAATTAAGCAGAGATGTCATCTTAGATTTATTCTCCTCATGTTTCAAAACTTTCACCACATTTGGATCTTGTGAGGTCAATAGATATGTGTGAAGTCCCATGATTGCAGATCTATACATGTAATCAATTTCAAGGAGGCCCATCCCTCCTTCAGAACGGGGGATATATAATCTTGGTATACACTGATTTTTATAAATCATTTGGTGAGCATGAAGCATCCTTCTTGTTTTGATATTCAATCTATCCAACACTTTTTGGGGCCAGTCAAAACTATAAGTTAGGACAGGAAGAGCAAATTGATTTATAGCTTGGATCTTGTTCCTAGGTGTCAATGCTGTTTTCAGGATTAATTTAAGTCTGCTAAAGTACTCCTTACTAAGCCTTATTTGCATTTGTTCATGTTTTATTGCTGATCCTTCATCAATTCCCAAGTATTTATACACCCCCTCTTGCTCAAGTTCTTTTATATCACATTCTTGTCCCAAACTGATGTTCCTGGTGCTGCAATTTTCCTTTTTTAAAGGTTTCTTTTGCACATTTATCAAGACCAAATGACATTCCGATATAATCTGAAAAGGTTTTGACAACTTGCAGCTGTGCTTTCAGTTCCTCATCTGATGAGCTATATAATTTCAAATCATCAACAAAGAGAAGATGAGAAGTCATTAGACTTTGTTGTTTTCTAGAAGCTAAATTGTAGCCATGGCCTAGGCTAAGTAAGCAGCTTAATGGGTTAATGGCAAGGCAGAATAACAAGGGTGACAGAGAGTCACCCTGGAATATCCCCCTTTTAATTTTTATCCCTGGGATAATAATCTGTCTTTTATCATGGCTTAATTGAAAAGTGGTCTGCCACTGTTTCATGGTTACTGTAATGTAATCAATTAGTGTAGGGTGCATCTTATACATTTTTAAGCACTCTTTTATCCATGAATGTGGGATACTATCAAATGCTTTTTTGTAGTCAATCCATGCCATACTTAGGTTCTTCCCCTTCTTACAATTCTCCACTATAACTTTGTTTAACAACAAATGGTCCTTTGTTCCATATGACTTTCTTTTATTGCCCTTTTGTTCTACTGCCATAATTGAGTTTTCTTCTAAATGACTATAAACTCTGTCAGCGTCAATTCCTGTGTATAGTTTGTATGTTGTTGGAAGACAAATTATTGGTCTATAATTTTTAGGGTAGCTTGCAGGTTCACTCTTAAGTAAGAGCATTGTTTTTCCTGTTATTAACCAGTGCAGTGTGTGTTCGGGGTGCATATATAAATAGTTCTTACTCATGGCTAAATCATCGTGCAAAGAAGTTAATACTTTAAGCCAAAAGTTAGGTACTGCATCTGGGCCTGGGGTTTTCCAGTTAGAGGCTTTTCTCAACTTTATTTCAATCTCTCTAGTTGTTATTTCATCCCATTTCATATCCTGTACCTTTAAACTTCTTATTCTTTCTTTTACTTCTTCTATCCATTTAGCATCTTTGTTATGTTCCACAGGATCTTCATAGATACTTCTCCAAAATGTATCTACTTCCTCTTTTTTTTTTGCGGTCTATCTGTTCCTTTTACCTTATTTCCCAGTTCTCTATAAAGCTTTTTTGGGTCATCAATAATTTGCTTATTTTGTGTTTTTCCCTTATATTTTATCACATCTATCTTTCTTAATATTTTCATTCATCTGTTCCGTCTTCTATTATCTTCTAACAATGATACTTCTTGTCTTTATAGTTTTCTCTATTCGATATTTCCATGATGGTATTCACTGTTGCCCCCTCTTTTCCCTCGCTACCCTGTGTTCCTGTGGTAGAACTTTTTCAGTTATTAATTTAGCAGTACAGTAATATATTCTGTTTACTTCTGTTATATCGCATGGGTCTCTATGGACAGTGGTAATTACTGTGTTCATTTGTTTTATCAAGCTTCTGACTTTTGGGGTTTTAGTAACCTTCTGCAGTCTATTTCTCTCATTGATCTTGATATATCTATCTTTGTCTATTAAATCAAGCAACTCTTCTCTTAACTCCTTTTCTTCCATACTGAAGGTATGTCCCTTGTTTTCCATTTCCTGTGGGCATTCTATAGAAAGTTCTATACATCTTCCTGTGGCACATTCTCTTCAATTTCATCCTGTGTCTTCTGTTGTTCTGTCATATGGGAACTCACTGGTCTATCACTCCTCAACATTGACTGCATCAGAGTTTCCACAGTTTTCTGTTTCTTTCCTTGCTGTCTAGCTTCAAATGAATGTTTATACTGGTTTCTTGTGGAAGGCTCCAAAATATCTTGATATGGCACCTGACCAGTTACTTCCTGTTCCACTGGTTTCCCCTTAATTTGGATATCCCTTGCTCTATCCTGTTGTGGTGCTTTCTGCATTTGATTTTCTACACTGAGTCCTTCTCTTTGCAGCTGTTCCATTACTTCAATTTCTATTTCTTAGACTTCTCCATTGCTCATCTCTTTTTCTACTTTTCCTCTTAGTCTTCTTATTTTTTGTATTGTAAAGTTTTCCATATCCGGATTCTTTTGCCTATATATTTTTTTCAAATATCTTTGGTGCTGCTCTTTTTGCATTAGTTAGTTTTGCTTTCTTATTTGCATAAATACTACACCATATTAAATCTCTTTTCCTTTCCCATGTCCATATTTCTTCTTCACATGTCTCCTGGTCTTCTTGCTTTTCCTTATTCTGGGGACATACTCCAGCATACTCTGATGTAATCTGTTTTAGACCTTCTAGATTAAATCCTTCACTTTGCAGGCACTCCATAACTTCAACTTCTATTTCTTTAACCTTTACTTTACTAATCATCGTTTCTACATTATGTTTTTGTGTTATTAATCTTTTTATTGTGAAATTTTCCATATCTGGATGCCTTTGCCTGTATTTCTCTTTGAATACTTTTGAGACTGCCTTTTCTATATTAGTTAACTTAGCTTTCTCCTTTGCATAAATATTGCACCATATCAAATCTGTCTTTCTTTCCCATGTCCATATCTCTTTTTTAGCTTTTTCAAATATCTCTAAGTTTTGTTGTTTATATTTTTCCACTTCCTCAACAGCTTCTTTTTCCAAAGAGATCAAAGTTTCCTGAACTATATACTGTTTTTCAAAAATCTGTTGTATTAATGAACGCAAATTTTTATCTGAAGCTTCTGACAGTTTTTCTTGCGAAAGTATTTTTCTTTCCTCTAATTTCTCTCTTAATCGTTTTGTATATCTTTTATCTGGAAATTCTGGGCTTCTTGCATAATAATAACAATACATAATTTCTTTCTTATCCTCAATAGTCCACTGAATCATCTTTATGGCTCTTTTTTGGTCAATCAATTTTTGTCCTTTTTGTGGACTGCTGCTTCCTTCTACAACAGGGGGGCCATCCTCCTCCTGAGCCTGGCCTGACCCCATTGTAGGAATATTTCCACATTTTGAGGATTTGACACTGTCATTTTTTCCAGTCCTGGCACCAGTGCACCTAACAGGATTGGGCACTTTTTTATCCTGGGTCTTGTGCCCCCAGTTATCTTTTTTTTCATTTTTAATTTACTTCTGTCCATGAAATATGCTATATAAATACAGTCTATATATCAGTATCGCCTTGGTGAGATTTTGTGAAAAACAGGGTCCACCTCACGAAGGTACTCAACAAGACTTGAGGATGAATTTAATTTCAGCACTACAACGCTCCTTTGTTTGCTGACTTTTCATCTCTCCATCAGGACCCCTCCATTATGGTCCAGTATCAGGAAAGGGGATGTTCCTTCACTCTCAACAGTCCCTGCATATCTTTCCTTATATATTGGCAAGGATTTATAGACATCAGTCTGTAAGTAAGTAATTTACATTAGGGCAGTATTTAAAAACTACCCCTGACTTTTCCCTACAATTATATTTACTCGCTGTCTGTATGGCAGCATTGGCTAAGTGCTTTACTGGCTTTCATTGCTGGTAAAGCAGTTCAGCTCTTTCTTTCTGTAACTAGTAGTACATGGAGTAGATTAAACTCCATGCTCTATGGATAATTATGATCAGATCTCACCAATCATAACCTGTTATTTATGTATTCTCAACATGGTTGCTACAATTCGCCTCTCAAGCTTTACTCTCAAGGTGAATTTCTCGCTATCCATGTCTTCAACATGTAATACTTTGGTTACAATCAGATACCTGATCATAGCCTGCTATATTGCAGGCAGAGGCAGAAAATACATAGTGCACATTCTTGGCATATTTGTAAAATGTTACTTTACATACAACTGAAATAAAACAGATACACTGAATTATGGGAAAGGGTGAATAGTTATTTTATAGTTAGTTTGTAAATTAACAAACGAGTATAACAAACATTTAAAAAAATATAAGGATATCTGGTGTTATGCATCTTATATATGCTCTTTAAAATACCATGTATTTGACTAAATATTCTCCACAGCAATGTTGTATGAGATCAGTTATTTTACTGCTAATAGTATTAAATCTTATATGCAAATTTGTTCTCAGCTTATTTTGTTTTTTAGTTACTCCTTCTCTTGTGTGTGCAATATTTAAGTCTGTAATAACAAATAAAAGAGAAAGACACCATAAAGGTAATTAAGGTAATATACTAAAATATATTGTTTCATACCTTTGGAATTTTAATGATCTATTGTCCCTTTTGGAGGAACATGTGTGCGTTCTTTCAACCTTTTCACTGATTGCTAAGCTTCTTTCTAGCTGTTTGTTTTGTATTTATGGTTTTCCTGTTCAGTAAAATGAAAGGTGTTTACATGTTTGGGATTACTTCCCTAGTTGTGTCATAGTGGTGGTATACTCCTTTTTAGGCCTTCTTGGCTATTCCACTCATGTAATGGGGTTGAAACCTCTGGATCTGCGGCTTGCAATTTTCTGCTAAGTTACCTTGCAATGACAGAGCTCCTAGCATCTGCATTCACTCCATTTTTATACTTTAGGCTTTGCTTTTGTGCTTCCAAATACATTAACTCCTGAGCGAAAGTGCATTTACTCACTTATTCATGTCAGGAGAGAAATATGAACATTTCATCAGGCATATTTTCACAACTGGCATTGTGCTATGTGTCATGTGTCGAGATGGTCAATGGACAGGACATACACCTTGAATGTACTTCTGGCTTCCTAGAGGTCTTTGG
This sequence comes from Protopterus annectens, assembly GCF_019279795.1. Lineage (NCBI taxonomy): Eukaryota > Metazoa > Chordata > Ceratodontiformes > Protopteridae > Protopterus > Protopterus annectens. Next base: position 281,090,716 of record NC_056737.1, read on the forward strand.
TGAGGCTAAACTCTATGGAAGGTATGCCATGTGACACTGAGCTTCCAGTGGTTATGTCACTGGCATTTATAGCTTTATATGCTATTTTTTACAATGCAAACATGAAGAAACATTATGACCCATGAATATAATTATGAAAGTTAACCTAATATTCTGTGAGTTGTAACTGGAATAGGTTTCACCTTGTTGCTTTAGACTTGAAAACTTTCTGTTCCCTGAGCACTGTTCTTCAGAAAAAAATGATTGGTAATGCACTATTTGTGCACTGGGTGTGATAACTCTGTGTGTGGTCTTTTTCCATTTCTCTTGTTAGTGCAGTGGTGGAGTTGGTAAATACAAGTACAATGGTGTGTAGGAAGTACTGTACAAGGATGATGATTAATTTTACTGAAGCTTTAAAAAATTCTGTCTGGCTGAAGCTTCATCCAGTTGAATGATGTAGAACACATGTTAAAATTCTAAGGAATAAAATAGAGATATTAGTAAACTGTGTAAGCAGAACCTATAATGAAAATAAAACAAAGTGTGACTAAGTGTAAGTATAACACTGATGAACTTACATGCTATTTAGCAATACAAACACAAATCTGTATATGTGTGCGTGCTCCCATGCACACACCGCAAATTAATAAATAAATAAACAGTGAGTGTTTTGTCCAACGATAAGGACTTCTTCAGGCAGATATGATTACAACATTACATTTTTATATGACTTACAAGTCTTGATGTTGTAATCAGGATGTTGATGTTTAGTTGTGGTAATCAAATCTGTCTGATGATGTCTGCATTTTGGATAAAAGCTCTCACAGTGTGTCTTTTTTTTTCCATGTTGCTAAATAAAGTGTAGTTTTGCCACTGTCATATGCTTTGTTTTATTTTAAAACACTATGTGTGGCTTGTGAAAATAGTAGCAAACATTCTACCAAAAGTCTTTAAAATACTATAAGATGCTTATGTAATAATATACACTGTTGGTTATAGATTTGAGGAAAGTTTCATATATAACAATAAATATTTATGGTTCTGGTGTATACAGTGAAACATAAAAATAATACTGTAAGGAAATAATTTTGGAATAGAATAGTAAAGAGTCATTGTTACATGTATAGCTATTAATTTTACACTTTTGTTTATATACATCATTAAATGTATAAGATGTCAGCATTATTTATTATACTGCTATCTTAAAAGTGCCTTCATAGTTTGAAACTATATTCTTTAAAATTATACAGAAAATGTATTTTAATAAATAAATAAATACAATTTCAGTTAAGAATTAAGCTCTGTATCTTTTATCTTATTATTCGTAGATTTTATAGATATATTGAAGGTGAAAGTTAATAGCCTAGGGATGGGATTCAGACATATTGTGCATCATGCTTTTTAAAGTAATACATGTAGTGGCCATGGACAGGGTGCATTCAGGGACACAGATAGCATAGCCACTAAGTGGAAAAAATACTGTAGTATGCAGCACACGCTACTGAGAGAATCATGAAATGAAAATTGCCATGAAAATGAGCCACATGGATTATACAGATAAAGAAATTAAAAATGTTGGTGGTGTACAGTTGGAGCAGTCCTAACATTAGCAGCAGAAGTAGCACAGTAGCATGTATTGGGAACCACCATTTGAACCAGTGCCCACATTGCTGTGCATAGTTGTCTTCTGTGCAGAACAGAAGATACATGCACCACCTGACATACTACCAGCCCACAGACCAACAGAATGTGGAACAAGTCTGGGAGAATGTGGATACTGTGTTGGACTAGAAGAACTGTGTCATCCATAGGTGGAATTCAAGTGAATATATGGTATGCCTCTGTAGACACAATGCCATATGTAGCCTTAAACATCTTTGATACAAGGACTTTCCAGTTACCTAAGGGGGGCACATTAGGTATATTGCAGGTATCAGCCTCATGAATCCTGAACCAGTTCTTCAGTATAATGTTACAACATGTGGAGGAGCATATCTTGTTCTCCAGGCTAGCAGAGCAGAGAACAAACACCATGCTAGCCTTTTATGACCATTTCTGTGTATTTTGGGGTGTCATCTGACACGTTGCTATCAAGGTCTTCCTAATCCAGCGGCCCTGCAATGCATCATCATTAAGTGCTTCCCCATCCTGAACTGCTATGGAGTTTGCAGTGTCAAAGGCATTATATGTAATGTGTCTATCCATTAATCAGGAAGTAGACACGAGTCACACATTTGGCACACGTCTGATCTGTACTATAGATTCCGGCAAGGGGGGTGTCTCACAGTGTCATCTGGCTGATGGGTGGACACATATGCTAGTTTAACAGCCTTATGTATATAGGTGCATTGAAAGCAGGAAGGAGGTCACATTTAAAGTGCTGTGTGTGGCAGTTGCTGCTGGATATGTCCTAAAGCACTGGCTGGTGACCCTGATATCCCCATATCAGAAATATAAGACAGCCCATGCAGAAACCTAAAATGTAGCAAAACATATATTTTAAGTACTGAATGGATACTTGATGTCTAGACATCTCAGGAGGTGCACTGGAATATAGTCCAGATACATGCAGCAAAATCTTTGTTGTGAGTGCCATGCTGCAGAACATAACATTGTGTAAATGACTGTAACAGCATGTGAATATCATGGCTGGGCCTCCCATACCAGTCACAGCAGCAGAAGGGCAGGGTGGAGAGTCAGAAAGGAATATGCAGCAGCAGCTGCAGTACTATGGTCAAGAGAGAGGCAGATGCAATACATTGCAGCACTGGCAAAGAGGCAGCATCTTGTCCAGAATTTTGGCTGTGACTGAGGCAGCAGAGAAGATGATGCCTGCATTATCACACCCATTCTATGCAGGGCTGTTCTTCACTGGCCAGTCTCTATGGGGTAGGCAGGATAGTCAGGACAAGGTCATCATTAGTTGCACATGTTGTGGGGTGGGAACACAATGTTAGGCGACTGCAGTGCTATAATATGGAAAACAGTCATGGGAACTGTGCATACCTATCAGCTGTATTGATTTTTACAGAATGTCCAGACTTTTGCCTCATATTCTTGGTGTGTTCCTCATAAAATGTGTGTTTTTTTGGCAAATCACTACAGACTGAGGTCAGTAAATAATAACATACATTTGAGTTTTATTCTTCATATCCTTCAGAAAATGCACACTAACACAAAGTATGTTATTCTAACAACTTTCTAAGATTAAAAGAGCAATATTTAAACACTGTCCCTATTTTTGGACCGTTGTACCACCATTATTTTAGACTTTGTCCAGATTTCTTGCTCTGACAGTTGAGAGGTGTGGAGTGGAGCACAGTAGCTATGTACTTTGGGAGGTTGTGGGGAGTCAGAGATCATATCCTACAATGGTGGGATGGAGCTGTTACAATGAGACCATTGGCACTGTCCAACGTGTTAACCTACATTATCAGGTTTCAATGCAGCCAGGGAAGGGAAAGGGTATAGTTATTAGACTATGTGTATAGACCATCATGGAGCAGCCTGTGTGTTGATCTTGTTGAGTGAAATTGCCAAAATCTGGTCAACACATATGATGGGGGCTATAGGCTGTATGGCCACAGTTGTCAAGGAAGTTTACGAATAATAGTTCCATGTGTGTGTGGTCTGATCAGGTGATTTTAATATCAAATTACACACACACACACACACACACACACACACACACACACACACTCACACACACTCACACACAGACACACATACAAAATCATCTATGTAAGAGTTTAACAGCTGAAAGTAAAGAGAACTCAATATGTAAACAAATACAAAAACAAAAAACTTCATGGATGTCGTTGAAGAAATGTTTTTAATTTAAAAAGTTTAAAGCTTTCATCCAATTGCAAATCATGAACTTTTTCAAAACCATAAACACAGCAATAAATCCTGATTAATTCATATAAAAAGTCAATACCATGTGACAACTCTTATCCAATAAAACAACTAGAGCAAGTTAAAGACTATATCTAAACAATAACAAAAGCTGTTCTGATATAAACTAAATATACGCATGATTGTTTAAACCTGGCAGCCTACCAGCATTTAGTTTCAGCTACCACTTTATCTCATTATATCGAAAAATGTCCTTCTAAACACTGCTTCTAGTATGTGCATCAGTTTTGTCAATAATTTTTTAAATTAGGACAATTCATTGAATGCTTGAACAACGTGTTATTGTTTTCCCTTTTAATTTCATAGCCATGTTCATATATCTTTTACCTTAAACTTCTCACAGTCTTGTTGACATTAAATGCCTCACAAGACAAGCATTTATCAAGATAAACTATACAAGATAAACTATACAATGTAGATACAGTTCACAAAAGTAAAACATGGCATAAATGCAAGCCCATATTAAAATAGGGTGGTACAGTGTGTAGTGTTGTTGCCTCACTGCAGGAGGTTTACCTGTTTGATTCTCGCCTAGGGAGCCTTCTGTACAGAAATTGCATATCTTTCCTGCATTCATGTAGGTTTTGTCTGGGTGCTAAAGTTTCCTCCCACCTTCCAAAGGCATGCAGTAACTGGACTGGATACTCTAAATTGGCCATAGATGTGAACTTACATGTGTATGCGTGGTATGGAAGAGCAACTTCGGCAGGCCTAGCCATCTGATATTATGAACATTGGTTCTAGATTTTTGTCACTGTTGAAGAGACACCCCAACTCTCTGTACAAAATGAAAAAAAATTGTGGATGGATGGGTAAATTATTTATTTTTATTTTATTTATTTTACATTTGTTGACCGGGCTAGTCTAACTGGATATATGTCCATTTTCATTAGAGGCCTGGGGAGAAAAGCTCCACAAAAACAGATAGTTGCAACTTCAGATACAGTACACTTTTCAGACTAATACAATTGTTTACATAGCAACTTAGAAATCATGAGAGATAACAAATTTAAAAAAAGACAAAGACAATAAAAGAAGAAAAATTATTTAGAAGGCAGTGACTCATTCATAAAGTCCAAGCTGGGTATACATCAAGAAAAAAATATTTACAAGGCAGTGACACATTCATAAAGTCCAAGCTGGGTAAATATCAACATATTCTATAATAGTTTGTAAGAAGGATGGAATTTATACAGTCTTAAACTAGCTTAACTGATCAGATTCACAGTTATAAGAAGGAGGTGGACTTAATGTAGCAGTAGAGAAATTAGTATTTAGTGCACATAACATAACATAACATAACATAACATAACAGGAAGGGCATTCTTAGTCTAGGTTAGTACATGGGCATAGCAGTGAGTTGTAAGGTATAATTTGAGCTTCTTTTTGAATAGTGGAGTGGAAGAAAGAGATATGAGTTCACAGAGAAGTAGGTTCCCGGTTTTTCCCACAGCGTTAGAGAAAAGTGAATCCCCTGCTTTATTGTTGTTTTTTTGTTTGGATACCAGTAGTTTATTTGCTGAACGTAGGTTTGTAAGATTTTTATATGGAGTGATTAGACTCATGAGTATTGGTGTATTGCTAGGATGATAAAGGGTCTTATGGGCAATAATAATTTGGTGAAATTGAAGTTGATTATGCAGCTCCAGCCAACCTAGTTGTTTTAGATTATGACAGTGGTGGGTTCTAAATAGGGAGCCAGTGACAAATCTGGAAATGTTATTGTAGGAGGTTGCCACTTTGTTGAGGTTACTTTTAGATAGACTAGTGTAAATAGGTGAGGCATAGAGGAGAGTAGAGATAAGGTGGGTGTGGGCAATAGTAGTTTTAGCTATAGGAGTAAGGAAGGGTTTAATCTTATAAAGGGAGCCTAGTTTTCTGTTAACTGATTTTATTGTAGTGTTGATGTGAGTATCAAAGTTAAGGTTGTGACTTATTATTACTCCTAAGAGTTTGGTGGTAGTGTCAGGAGATATGACAATGCCATTATTAGATTTGATAGTGAAGTAAATTGGGGTGGACTTTTGTGTGGGAGTGAAAAGCAATACTTTTATCTTTTTGGGGTTAAGGAGGAGGCAGCACTGTAAGAACCATTTTTCTACTATTTCAAAGACATTTTGGATAAGGGACTGCAGTTCAGAAGGAGTGGAGGAGCATATTAATGTGGAATCGTCTGTGTATTGTATGCAGGTAGCTTGAGGGATGTTTACATTTAGGTCACTGATAAAAATTGAGAATAGAAGAGGGCCCAATGTAGAACATTGAGGTACACCGAGGGTGACAGGAAGGTGGTTAGATAAATTATTAGCCCAATGCACTGCCTTTTACCTATTATCTAAGTAGGATTTGAACCACTGTAATGCCTGTGTATCAAGTGAGAATGTCTTAAGTATATTCAAAAGTAGCTGATGGTTGATCATGTCAAAGGCTTTTGAGAGATCAATAAAGATTGCAGAGGAAAGAATGTTACTGTTACGATTTTTGTTAATGTGGTCAGAAATAAGAGGGCAGTGGTGGTGCTATGGAAAGGTCTGAAACCATGCTGACAGCTAGCTAATAGTCTATTTTGGAGAAGGTGGTCTAACAGTTGATGGTGGATGCATTTTTCCATAATTTTAGCTAAGGGAGAGAGTAAGGCAATTAGATGAAAGTTTGAGAGTTCTGTTATCGCCTTTGTGTTGGGGGATTATATGGGAGATTTTCCAAATAGATGGGATGGTTCCTTCTGTTATGGTTCTATTTATTAGGATAGAAATAGGATAGGCTATACCTTTAGCTGCTATTTGCAGGTATTTGGCTGGTAATAGGTCAGCTGAGGGGGTGGATGGTTTGCGTTTTTGAAGAAGGGTACAGATGAGGGATGTAGGAACAGGTTGTAAATGAAATGAAGGCAGTAATCTAGTTGAGGAGGAAGGCAGGCTAAAGGATACTGGAGGTAATGAGTTAGCAAGTGATTGGATGGCTTCAGTAAAGAAGGTATTAAAGGCATCAGCAATTTGTTTGGGATTCTCATGGGCTATCCCTGATGGGGTTGGTGTCTTGGTGTGACCTGGATGTAGGAGTCTATTGATACCTGTCCAGAATTTTTGTGGTTTATGTTGGTTAGTTTGTTGAAGTTGAAAGTAGAAGTTTCTTTTATCTAAAAGTATTGCTGTTTTAGTAGCATTTCTAAGCTGCTTAAATTTTATTTGATCAACTGGGTTTTTAGTAGTATACCATTTGGCCCAAATTTTGTTTCTAAGTAGAATTTTCTGCCTCGTTTCTTTTGTTAGCCATGGAGCAGTTTTAGTCCTGTTTCTAATAGTACAAGTGGGGGTATGGTAGTCCAGGATTTCTATGAATTTGGTGTTGAAGTATGTCACTGCATCCTCTAGCTGGAGGTGTTTTAGGGGTGACCAATCACATGCACTAAGTTCATTTTGGAAGCTTTCAGGGTTAAAATGTTTATTGGTTCAAGTGGTGCTATATGTGGTTGGGCAGAGAATATTAGTCTTTTGTCTAATTATATACGTTAGTGAGTATTCACTAATGTCATCGGGAAGGGTGCCTGCTTTATATGTCAGGGGATGAGTATTTGTTAGAATCCAATCTAAGGTACTTTCTTTATGGGTGGGTTTATGGATTCTGGTAGGAGAGGTGATAGTTTGGGAGAAACCATGTAGGTTTATGTGGGTAGTAGGATTAACAGTAGTACAGCTATTCCAGTCTATATTAAAGTCACCTAGCACTATGGTTTCTTGTGGGTAGTTTGTGGAAAGCCAACTAAGAATATTTTCAAGGGTGGTGATGCTATTTCCAGCAGGAAGATAGGAGCATATAATGTAGATGGACTTACAGGCGTTAATCTGAAGCTTAGTGATAAGGATTTCAGTATTAGTATGTGAAGGTAGTTGGACATATAATGAAGTAACTTGGAGCCCTGCTTTGTATAGTATGACTACTCCCCCACCCTTCTTGTTCAGGTGATCTAATCTCAAAATATTGTATCCTGGAGGGGTGATTTCATAGTCTTGGGTAGCAGGTTTTAACCATGTTTCAGTTAGACATAGGATGTTAAATGCATGTACCTCTAGGAGAGAATGAAGGTGAGTAACTTTATTGTTTATACTTCGTATATTTAGGTGTGCTATGAAGAGGGAGTTAGGAGGCCTTGTGCGGGTATAAAAGGTAGAGGGATTAGATCTATGTGGGTTAGTGAGGCAATTGTTGATGGGGCCTGGGTTGGGACGAATGTCACCATCCAGTAGGAGGTGTTGGTGAAGTCTATGTGTGTAAATTAGGGGTTTATAAAATATGTTTTGGGTTTTCTTGGCTTGGAGATATTTATAAGTAATATGGGCAACTCTATGATACTTTGGGAGGAGATATCTGGCTGTTGATGTTATGTTAATGTGTCAGTGAGTGGCTGATATAGTTGGTAGGGATGTTTGTTTAGAGGGATGGTGGAAATTGGAATAGTTGAGATGTTCATAGGCTGTTAGGATATAGGGTAGAAAAAGGAAAGGTAGAAGTGAATATAAGTGTAAGAGTTTAATGTATCTTGACATGGGTGCAATAGGCATTGTGATGTAAAAGTTGTAAGTTAGTGAATGGGAGGTATTGTATGTAAAGGTGAGGAGTGAGTGATGTATTACCTAGTGAATACTACTTAACGAGAAGTAGTATTGGATTGGATAATGGAATGTGGGTGTGGCTAGAGTGATATAAGCATAGGAGCACTGAGGGTGGGTGGGAATTGGGGATAGGGTAGGGGAGTGGAGTGAGCCCGCAGGGTGAATGGAGTGGGTTCAAACAATTAAGTATGGAAGTTCTGAGAGAACAATCTGTGAATTGCTAATTCATATGAAGGTATTACCAGGTAGGTAAAGGTAGGTAGAAATCCAGTTTAAGTGATAGTAGAGGGGGGATCCCCGGGTGCACTAGTGAGGAATGAGGTGAATGGAAAGAGAAATGTACAAGCAATTTAATACAGCAATGATGTGTATTATGTTATGCTAGGAGAGAGACAGGGTAGAATGGGTATGAAACACACCTAGTGAAGGTTGCCACCTGCTGGGAGAAGAGCTTATTGCAGCAGAAGCAACTGATAAGAGATAGTGAATATTAAAGTAGGGAAGGCTCTGGTTAACAGCTAATGGAGGCTACACAAGGAGGAGAAACATTTGTTTGCTAGGGTTAGAGAGGGGCATGGCTGCCGGGCATCCTGGCTAGGTAGTGTATTAAATACAAAAATAAGGTATTTTAATAAGGTCATTCATACGTCTAGGTTTGTTAAACACGTACTTCCTTGCTCCCTTCGGTACTAGGACTCTGAAGTGGGGCGACAAGTTTCCTTAGATTAAGGTTGAGTTGGCTGGTTTTATTTGAAAGGGGTCCTTATTCTTCAGGCAGGAAATCTCTGAAAGTCTCAGTACAGTATAGTAGTATGAAAAGCTAGGTACATTGGAGAGAGAGGGAGGAAAAAAAGTCAATATGACAAGGTAAGAAGAAACAGTTTTACAATAATTAGGGTTAAGACACAGGCATTCAGTTAGGTGCAACACATGCTTATCAACCTACACTTAGTCACATTAGCAAAAAGCCAAGTAGCTTAGGGATATTTAGATTGATAGGGCTTAAGCAAAACAGGCTGGATCACATCATAATAAGGCACTGCTCAGATAAAAGGTCTACAAATGGTGAGATAACAGTTATTGTTAGCCTACTACAAGCTGGCTAGGAGAGCATTACAATGTTAACAGCTATTTTCTGTGAAATTTATGTTGTAAGCTCTTCACAGTTCTAAAGAATCACCTTAGTATAATATATTTGAGTGGAGGCTGTGTGCTAATTACACCACTGCACAGCCATAGTTATAAAACACACTTAAAAATTCCAAAAGAATCCCAAGTAAATAAAGGTAACAAGCATATCTTCAGCCAGTCCAAGTTATAAAAATAATGTGCTGAGAGTGTTACTGTTTATATATCAGCCTTACACTTCTTAGATTTGCCACCGTAAAGAGTCCTCTTCTGAACATGTGTTCATGTTTGCAATGTACTGTGTTACTGATATTCAGGCTGCCTCATAAGTCCTCTTTACTGTCTAGTTCTACAGCAACCACTTGTAGTTTTAAGAAATTGCACATTTAAATATGGATCACAGCAATAAACCTAAAGGATGAGTAATAAAAAACACAAAAAATCACAATCATCCACTGGTAGGCAAACAAAGGAGAACAGATGATTAAAAAAACACCTGGTTTTATTTTAGCTCTTTCATCCAGAAGGACTTCTTCAGAATAAAACCATCCTTAAAATGTCAGTTTATATACAAAATTCAAACAATAACAGTTTCATTAACCAATTAATTTAAATTAAAAAGCCAGCATTTGTTAAAAAAAACAGTCACATTTAGAAAAAAAACATTGAATACATATAGTATTATTAAGTTCAGGATATTTGTCGGATTGCATTCTAAGTTGCCAAAACCTGCCATAAAGTTTCTTTCCTTAGCAACTGTTTAGCAGCTGTTTTTTAAGATTGTTATTGTTTAAATGTTGTATATAAACTGACATTTTTAAGCATGGTTTTATTATGAAGAAGTGTTAAAATAAAACCAGGTGTGTTTTTAATCATCAGTTCTCCTTCGTTTGCCTACCAGTGGATGATTTTCATTTTTATTTTTTTATTTAAATATGGGAAAATAAAACTTAACTTGAACGTATAAAGCAGCTTTATGGCTTTACTTGATCATTATAAAAAATTTCTCTGCATTTAAAACAAGAAGGGATCAACATATAACAAAAGGCAAACAAAACAAATTAAATAAATAAATACATGAATAAAACACAAATAAATCTATAAAAAAATACTTAAAACAATTTTCTTTTTTTCCAGGCATAATTGTGAAGAGAAGAAAGAACCATCAAATCTTTATTATTTTATATTTGTAGTTTAACATCACTTTGTCTGGTTGTAATACTGATAGTAAATCATCTTTTAATAGTGCTGATTTACTGACAGGCTGATAATTAAGCTGTGTGGTAACTTATTGTATTATAATGTTTTATTAAAATTTCAAATTTTACTGCCTTTCTCATTTACTTTATTATTTTATCTTTGTATTTATCATCAGATCTGGCAATTTAATCCACATGCACACATTCATGCATAAGTTCACAGAAATACAATGCACTGTTGGAAAGCTGTTTTTAGTCAAAACAGGAACTGCTAAATATTTTGATTGATTATATTTTGCTAAACAGGCACTGGTGGTTCTGGCCCAAGATCAATGGACAGTGTGAATCAAAATGTTTTCCCTGTTCCCTACTGTTATGCAATCTTGGAGTTGGAATACATAAGTTGGAAGGAGTGTGGGACACTGCATTCCAAATTGGGGTGCTTGGGACACTTGCCCCTGCAAAGAATACTGTTTTTTGTAATTGCAATTTTATGATTCTACTTTTGTTTTTGTGTGTGTGTGTGTGTGTGTGTGTGTGTGTGTGTGTATGTGTGTGTGTGTATGTGTGTGTGTGTGTGTGTGTGTGTGTGTGTGTGTGTGTGTGTGTGTGTGTATATATATATATATATATATATATATATATATACATAAGGTGTACTAGAACCTTTGAAAGTGGTATCAGCTGTATGACATGTACATGGGTAACCAGTTTTGCCTAAAGACACAGTGCTGCATTTCTTGGCATTTTTAGGCAGTAGTCCAGCAGCACTTATTGATGCATGTTAGTCCCTCCAGAAAAATTTGGAAGTCAGATAGGGAGTTAATGTCAGCTTCAAGTTTGCAGTCATCTGCAGAGTTGGTCAGCCACAGACTATTGATGTCAGCCTTGACATCAGAGAAATAAATACTAATAAAAGTGGTCCTAGGACTGATTCATAGGTGACATCACTGGTAACTACTCTGTTATTTAGGGGTAACACAGAGTTTTACATTTAGTTTGATTAACTTATCAATGATGTAAGAATGTTCTACAGTATCAAAGGCCTTGGCTAGGTGCAGGCATGCAGGCAAGCAGTGTGAAATTATTTTTCTGAGTCTAATGCATCAGTGTCATGTTCACAGGTGCCTACCAGGATCAACAAATTAAAAATGGCTTGGGTCCCAGGCTTTCAGACTGTCTACGTCCTTGTTAATAAGTTCCATAATGATGACTTACATTGATTTTTAGAAATGTCTGGTGAGACTTATAAGTCTGCAGTTTCTGTGACCCCGCTGTAGATTAATTTCTTGTGCTTGTTGACTACCACAGATCTCCATTCCTCTGATACAAATCCAGTGCAGAAGGTGTGGGTAAATAGACTTATTAGCAAGTTTTCCAGATAGTCTCTCATGTTGAGAAGAAGGCATCCTGGCACATTATCTGGACCCATGGAGCCAGTGCTTTTGCTTTGGAGGGAGCATTCTGGACCTGCTCTACAGTGATCAGAGGGGGTGGTATGGGAATACTGATACGTTGAGAAAGTTAGGGGAGTTAAAGAAATAAGGTCAGAGCTGAATTTATCCAGTATGTTGGCTATGTCATCTGAGAATGAGTAAGTGCTGTTGTTATGTATAAGCTCTAAGTATTGCTGGTAATTACCTGCATCTTTTCTGACACAGCTGAAGATGGCTTTGTAGTTGTCCTTAACAGAGGCAGTTAATTTTTAAGGATTTCATTTTGTTTCTGAGTTCTTTGTTGTCTTCCTGAGTTCATCTGTAGATGATGGGTGTTAAGTTTTCTTTTAGGGGCAATAAGATTTTTCTGCTTATTGTATAGATTATTTATGCTAGGGTGTCACAAAAATAAATACTGCTAGCCCAGCTATCTGGAATTTTGTAAATAATTATATGTCATTTGCGAATATTAATATGATATATATAGAAGTGTGACAGAAGGCGATACAACAAGCACAGTTATCTGGAATTTTGCAAATAATCATATGCCATTTGTGAATATCAACACGATTCATATGCTTGTCTTACAAATGTATTAGAACTGTATGTTATGTGTATATTAAACTGCTGGTACACAGAAGTGTGTGTTGAACAGGGTTTGTACAGTACTCAGTCTAGATGTGTGACCACAGTGTACCCTGCTGGATTAGAACAGAAATGTATATTAACTATTGTACCTGTGTAAATGTATATGTTTTAACAGTGGGAACTAGAACATAAAGGGTTAACTTGCAAAACTTCAAGAAAATAGTTAAAATTAATTTGTTTCATGATTGTGCTATTAAAGTTAGTTTCAATGCAGCAAAGAGACAGGATGTCTAGAACTAGGGTGCCTTCTGCATTGTTTTGTGTTTTATGTCTTCCAGCAGTTGCAAAGACCTGAGAGATATGTATTTTTCACAGGGAGATATTAAAATGCTGGCAGTTTATAGCAATGGGGGTTTTCACCTGGGATAGTCAGATGACAAAAGTGATACCATACTGCAAGCATCCCAGCAGAAATATTTGAGATATTAATTTAAGAACTCTCAGAGAGAGAATGAGGGCATTTTGTATTTTGTCTTTGACCTAAGAAGAATATCCACTCACCGCTTCTGCACTTGCCATGCTGTAAGTACGTTTTTAGGGCATAGTAACTCTTTTATATTCAGATTGGAATATAGTAAAGTATAGCTTAGATGTTTTCTTTATTTATTTGAGACTGTCCTGCAATGCTGTTTTAAATATTTCTTGTGAATTTGAACTCTGATGTAACTGATTACTTACTGAGTATTGTCTAGTTATTTTATTATTTATTATTAAATATATTTAAACCTATCCTTGTAGCTGATATTTGTGAGACATATTTAAGCTCTTAGTGTACTTGCATATCTATTTGGTGACACTGTGGGCCACTCCTAGTAGCTTTGTCTCTTGGTCAAACTACCATTTGTATTAATAGTAACATTTCACAGTAAGATTGGAACCCTTTGCTAAGGGCTTTAAAGTAGCTGGGTCTATATTAGAACACTGAACATTCAAAATGTTGAGTGTTCTAATATCGAACCCTAGCAATCGAAAAAAAAAACATCGAACATTCGGAACAGCAAATTTTTTCCTCGGGAAAATATTTGCTGTTCCAAAACACATACACACAACACAAGAACACCAAACAAACAGCAATCCACACACATACACCTAAACTCTTACACCTAACCCTACACTAAACTATACATACACCACTAACCATCCACTTACCTTAACCCAAATCCTAAACCTAAGGTCCGTCACTATCGCACAGTCACCTCACCTGCGCCCTAACCCTAACTCACCTAACCCGCCCTAACCCACATGTCCACACAATCACACACTTACCTGAACCTGACCCATAACTTTCCACCAGAGCGCTGAAAATACTGAAGCAACAGAAAAGGACAACCAGATTATTTCCCTAGGAAAGAATTTGTTTTTCTGTTACTTTGATATTTTCAGCATTTGCTGAAAACGGGTCGATATTAGAACATTCGGCATTTCAAATGTTCAGTGTTCTAATATAGACCCAAGTAGCTGATAAGGAGCTGGCTGGTGGCAGTGAAAACTACCTTATAGCCTGGGCAGAAGGGGGAATAGCTAGTAAACCTGTGCCAGCCTTTCCCAGGTGTGTGTGCATAAATCAAGTCTTGAGTGTGTGTGTCAGTTACTTGGGCAGGGACATGAGGCACTAATTGTGCAGACAGGATGCTGGAGGTCTTAGCTTGGCCACTCAGATGAGATCTCAGCTCTGTAGCTGTCCCAGTGGGGTGTCTTACTGGGGATCTGGAGAAAGAGGGAGAAACCAGACCCAGACTGACTGTGATCTCTGTGTGCTCTTAAGGGAAATTGCACCTTACTGTGTGTGTACTTCTCATCCTCCCAGTGTGTGGATCCCCCACTGTTGCCAGTGGTGATGATTGAGGTGCCTTGATTACTGGGCCAGTGTTGGGGCATCACATAGGGTTTCACCTATGGGTTTATTCCTGAATTTGGCATTATATTTCTGTCTTTTGTGGAGAGATGCCTTGATACATGCTTTGAGGCAGGCAGAGAAATTATCCACAAATGTGGCAGTATGCAAGATGGAGTCATTGAGGTGAGGAGGGCACTTACATTTCATCAGGTCATTAGTTACTTGGATTGGTTTGCCTTAGAATAGTTTCTAAATACAAACGGGTTTGTGGTAAGCCAGTGATGTGGTAACTGTAGGTGCTGAGCATGGGGGCAGTATTAGAGAGAACCATGTTCAACCCCTTATTGGGACTTGAACCAGCAGGCCTAGGCATTAATAAAATCCAGGAATCTTTGTGCATATTTATTTGAAGTGATTTGAGTTTCTAGGTTAATGGAGGGATAGTTTAAATCTCCCAAGAGAATAGGAAGGAATGTCAGTTTGTTAGATATTCCTCATGGAAGCAAGTAATATGGAAAGAGAATGATAGTTGGCTATGGTATGATACAGAATTCTGTTTACCATGAAAATGATATGGAGATGTTCAGTCATTGTCCTGGCTTAAGAGACTGGAAGTGAGATAGTTTCTTAGGAATACAGACACAACTCCTCCAATAACAGTATAGTTTTCCACATTGGGTCTGTAAGAGGGATAGGTATTGAAACCCTGCACTGTGGGGGTGCTGTCGCTGTTCTGAAACCATTTTTGGTAACCATGCAGATATCAACATTTTCAAGAGTTAAGAATGCTGTAGGGAGTGCACCTTCTTGTTTAGGATTCTAGCATTGAGCAGTGCAACCTTTATATAATTTTGATTTTGATTAGCTATGTAGGTAATTTGAGGAGACTGACCATCCCTAAAAAAAAACTAAAAGGGTACTGTTTTTACACTTACTTCCTTGTGTATTTATTCACTTAGCTCTAAATATTTCATTACGTGAATCCCATTTATTATGGGTTTCTTTATACAAAAATATGCCTGCATAGTTATTAGATATTTTGTGGCTTTGCTCTCCATTTAAGGAAGCTTTTGTCAATATATTTTTCATGTGCTATGAAACCAACAGAAACTTATACTGTAGAGAGAAACTCAACTTATTTTTGATTAAAAGCACATGGTGTTGTTATAAGTTTTTAAATAGATCAAAATGCTTTATGGTTTGGATTG
Organism: Protopterus annectens; assembly: GCF_019279795.1. Classification (NCBI taxonomy): domain Eukaryota; kingdom Metazoa; phylum Chordata; order Ceratodontiformes; family Protopteridae; genus Protopterus; species Protopterus annectens. The sequence goes on from NC_056737.1 coordinate 281,106,682, forward strand.
CACTGAAGAAGGCTTGTATACCTGAAAGCGTGTTTGTTTTGTTTGTTGATTTATGGTTCATCTTGCATTAAACCTTTTTGAATTATCAGCTTTGTTTGTTGTATTGTATTTTGCACCCCATATTTGGAAGACACTCCCAGTGACCCAAATATATATTTTGTGTATAAAGTTATTCCAGTCTCCCCAAAGAGTAGAAATGTCTTTTTTTCCCAAAATTAAGAATAAAAAGGAATGGAAGTTAGAACATATTGATGTGCCAACGTACTTTTGTCATCCTTTTTCATAATTCTATATGTATTCTGATAAATTCTCTGTTTAAGAGAATTTTCTGTCTAGCAGATGTAGAAAAAAATCACAATTCACAACAGGCTGGGTGTACCTCCCCACATGTACTGCAATTAAAACTATCTGAGTCTCTCTGTGCTTTACATTTAGGGATGATCTTCTCCTTTTACTGGTGGTTAATAAGCAGGCATTGTTTACATTGCTCACATTTTGTGGTGCATTACCTTGCTTGTTAATCTTGTATTTTGCTCCGATGCTCCAAAATGTTTTCTTTTAAAAATGATTTTTAGTATATTGTCAAAAATCTCTTCAGGAAAACTGAGGTATCTAAAAATCCCGCAATATTTATGACTTATATTCTGAATCACCTGACAATCTAAGGAATAATGAATAATGAAAGAGTTTTAAAAATTTTGTTTACTTACAACAGCATTGACACAATATACCTTGCCCAACAAAACACCATGCCCATATTTATAAGAGAGCCATATGTGAGGCTGTGCTCTGAATGAACAAGTTTAAAAGTCTCCCAAACCACAGTATCTAGGTAACCTCACTCCAAAAACATATTACATAATGTGTCAGCCTCTTTCATTAATATCACTTCATCAGAAACTAGTCTAGATAATCTAATAAACTGCCTCTTAACAAGCCCCTATTTTTGGTGTGGAGGTGGCAACTGGAATAGTGCAAAAAGGAGATGTTTCCTATTAATACTGGTGACAAATTGGCATAAACGGGGCACAAGCAGACCACATAGCCATGCCCTTCAATTGTCTGTAATAATCTCCATAAAAATATAACTGTTTAATGACACTATTTCTTTCAGTTCTGAAATAAGTTTTACATCCAATTTGCTAATGAAATTGCAGTTCTTAATTATTTTGTCAAACCATTCAAGTCCAGTGTGGTATGAAATTATAGTAAATAGATTTTTTATATCAGTATTGATAAAATGACAAGTCATTGCCATCTGCTATATGTCTCGGCTAATTTAAAAAAATTCCATGAGTCTTTCAAAAATGTGCTTAGAATTAACAAATTCTTAAGCTTGATATTAACGAATTTGGTGAGGGACTTGGTCTTGGAACCCCCAGCTGACACAGTACATTGAAGTGGTGGATCAGCCAGATTTGAATGAATATTTGGAATCCTGAAGATACTAGGAATGATGGGGATGATCAACTTAAAAAAAATAAAAATAAAGCAGAAGAAATTTCACCATTCAGAAATAAATAATTCAACACACAGATTTTATTATATGATACAAATCTCATTTCTAGAGACCACTTTATTAAATATCAGTGTCCATCAACAGTGGCATTATTCTACACACATAGTATAATGCTTTCATAATAACCTACCTGTGCCTGGTTTCATAAGCCTCAAACATTTGTTACATGAAAACTCATTTAAGAGTTTTCTTTCAGCTGATGTGAGACTGAAAACAATTTTCTTAAGTTTATCAAGTATTTTTGCAAAGGTTATTTTCACACAACTTTCAAAACAGGTTAATGGAAAGGTGCAGGAGTGGAATAAAGGTGCTCTTACTATTAGAAATGTTGTTATTCATGTGATTTGCACCTTGTTCTTGAAACAATAAATTCCAATTTCTAGTAAATAAGTTGAGATATAGTAAAGTGGATTCTAAATCAAAGCATCCAATGGAAACAGATGTAAATCTGTTGACAAACAAATTGTGATACAGTGGCCCTATCTCAATATCAGCATTGTTGAAAATATTAAAATTCAAGAATTTTGAGATAGAAACAGTAACTGTGGAGTTGGATTATATTTACAATGGTTAAACTCCTATCTCTGACCCTGTGTTGTTTATCTCCATTTCTGGTTGTGATTGTTGTTGTCCCTTCTGTTGTTCAGGCATTGCGGGGATAACAGTGATTGTCAATTTTGTTGTGTTTGCTGTTTTGTTGGGCTATCATCTTGGACCAATGTGAAGGGATTACATCTACAGGAAGTTCCCCATTAGTGCTCAGATTCTCTTGATGCACCATTTCAGGTATGGTTCCTTTAAAATCTAAAAAAAAGTAAGACCTCTTGAATTTGGGTTATTCCAGTTAAGGCGGTACATAATTTTATTTTTGTAATCCTAATTATCATGATCAAGCTTTTTGTGTTCTCTTAACTTAATCTGTGCCATTTTATAATCAATGACAGAAAGAAAATAGTTGAAAATTGCTTTTGATAACTGAAAACTAACATATTTTCTATATTAAAACATTAAAACAGCCAATGATTAAATTTCCTGATGAAATTTGTTCCTTTGTCCCATTCCCCTTCAATAAAAACATTGCACCGAATGATGTTTGAGGACCTTTATTAAATTTCCATAAACAATTTTGTTAACCAACATTTATTAATTACAACTTAAACACAGTATGATTGATATTAATCACTGCATAACCTCCAGGTAATATTAACTAGGACAGCGTGACCTTGCTCATCCTGATATAGTAAGCAGCATCCATACCTCCACTCACTTACTTAAGAAGCAGCATCCCACTCACTTCAATTACCATTCATTGAATTACTATTTAGCCAAAATAAGCAGCATCCTTACCTCTACTCGCTTATTTTACTTATGAAGCAGCATCCCATTACTCACTTCATTTACCATTTATTGTATTACCCTCTAACCAATAAGCAGTGTCTTTACTGCCACTCGCTTAATTTACCTATCGAGCAACGTCCAACTGCACACTTTCCTTTCCCAACTCATTTTACTATACATCCAACACCAGAGGGGGAACAGAAGAGGGCAAACCTGCCCCTCTTCTCCGCTCACCAGCCTGAATAGGCTGTTCCCCCGCCTCTTACCAAAGATCCACAACCTAATTGCCCTTGAAAAGGCATTAAGCCCAAGATCATTCAGTGTACTCTATCCTCTCTATTCAAATTGTATCTGTGTCCTCACCTCCTAAAGCTCTATAACATAACTAGCCAAAGTAACCAATTACCTAAACAGCCAAAATTAACCATAACCTTGCATAACCGCTATATTAACTAAATTCACACTCGCCTAAGAACCCATAGAGCTTCACAATGATTCCAAGTCATTACCTGTCAAATGTACCACCCAAACATTGAACTCAAAGCCATGCAAAAGTAAATTCAAGAACTAGTGCCCACTATCATCCCTAACTGCCCAATGGACATAATATCCCAATGAAATTTCCTTTTCAAAATCAATTTTAATAACAATTCAGCTACACACCAACTACCCAATGTAATGAGAAAACATTTCATGTCATCATAGCATTTGCTGAGCAACAAAAACTTCCTCTGAATGACTTCAATACACCCATTACAAAAGAAAAACACACCACAATAACTGTAGTCCAGTAACCTCCCTTACCTACATCAACACTTGTCATACAGGCTATTCTGACAATGGCCACCAATCAATCTTCACCCAATTAAACCTACCCCAACCCTTATACGCCAATGAAACTGCCAACCTGAATTAAGTTTGCATACCATTATCACCTGTGTAACTATATTACTCACAGTTAACACCTCATTGACCGACTGCACCACCCTACCTTGATCCCGAAGTGGACAAATACCAACTCTTTTTCACCAACTCCTACCCAGAAGCCATGGCAACACAATTTAATCACTATGGCGATGCCCTACAATAAGCCATCCTTATAAAGGAAGCTCCAAGCTCCTACAACACCAATTTAACCAAACTAGCAATACCCTAACATAAGCCTACCTTAAAAAAGATACCCTAAACTCCAATAGCAAGCCTAAACCATGCCTTGCCTAAGGATTCCCACTTCTGCCTAACCACAAAGCCCCATTTCCTCCAACATCCCCCAACATACCTGTATATCTACCATGCCCCATAAAACTCTCCCTGCCTCTAGAAATCATACAAACCCTGAAATGTTTCTACCCCACCTGTGGTACCCTGTACTGCTCCCCATAAATAATTTCCACCCAGCTTCACCCTGCCCCAACATACCTTCTCCTCATGTGGCCTCACTACCTCCTATCTGAACCAACCTGACATGCCTTTATGAAAACAAAGTAAGATTACCTATGAGCTCATAGTGCCAACTCCTGCATGAGGAATACTCCAGAGCAGCACAACAACACAGCAGAATACATAACTTTCCAAAAGCACTTCCTGCAAGGCACTGCTCTAATCAACAGGACATCCACACTTAGACAGCCTCCATCTCCATTCGAACCCACCTTCTTCAGATCACTGAATGATGCCCCATCTGCAGTACCCACCTGCAAAAGAAAGGAAAACTGTAAATTCTTAGCAGACACACAGCCAAAACTTCTTAATGACAAAGTTAAGAGCTGACCGGGGACTTCCTGCTCACCAACTGTATGACCGCTACACCGGCCTGCAGCCCCCAAACCCCCAAGAGACAGAGTGCAACCCCTTGTACTCCTTTCAAGAACAATCAAATCACCTTTGCACCAAGTCATAACAAAAAACTCAATGCAACTGTTGTACTGCACTTAAAAAAGTATTATTTCTCACTTCATAAAACATCACGTATCTTGTAGCCTGCTTCCACTGTTTGCTCAGATATGCAAACAATATGGACCATGCATAAATTACTCTGACGTTATACCTCCCAACTGACACAACACAAATAACAGAATAGAAAATACAACTGTGTTCATCAATGGGAGAGGGAGTGACCAAGCCCAGATAGGAACAGCATGAAAATATTGCTCCCCCAAATCCCAAAAACCCATAGAATAACGTGTGCACTCGAGTAACCCACAAGTGTGACCTTAACCTGGTCTGTGACATCAATAGGACTTGTTAGCAGGACAGATTTGTGTCCCAGAGACTCCCCCCATCTGTGGAATAGATTCCCTCTCGACGTCAGAGTACCTCATTATCCCTTTTCAAGCACAACATGATTGATGGGATGGGAAACAGAAAATACTCACCTGGGATTCCACCTGTGCCCTGCTGGACTGGCTTGTCCTATACATAATCAGATAACCGCTGAGGCTGTAAAGAGTAAAAGTATGGCAGCCATCAGCTACACATGACCGTTACTCTCAGAAAAGGACTCATTTCTAGGACAGCTGTGAATGCTCTATAGGAAACAAAAAGACTTCAGTCCCTTAGTAGTGGCACACTGACTCACAATACTGTTAACATCAACCTTCAACTTATTTATACTGTAGTACCCCCTCCCCAGTTTGTGTAGGCTTAGGCATTCCTGTTGTAACATACAGGAGAAGCACTGTCTTCATGGACAGTAGGCAGTGTCATCACCTGAAAAACAGTACAGGATTACTCTCTGAAAACAAATGCTACAAACACTGCATGCATATCGCATACTACCCACAAATCTCCCCAAAACATGGTAGCACAATGGCAGGAAAAATTCCAGCTAAAATGAGAGTACTGCTTTTAGGCAGAGCAGCCCCCCCCCCCTACTCCCTCTGGATGCCATCATTGAACCATGCACAAGACAATCTACAGAAGTGGAGTTTCAATCGATCAAACCAAAAGTATAAAACTAAAGACTTACCGTTTTGCGTGTGAAACAAATAAGCACCAAGAACAATTATCTCTGCATTGCTCCCCAAATCATAAGATGGATCACTATTAACCCGTCTGCTCTCTCCTGCATGTCATGCCATGACAATTCACATCGCCTCACAAAAAAGAGTCACAATGCACCTGTGTTCCCACCGCCAGAATACACAACCTACCAAAAGACGACTTCTACCTTTGCCACGGACCAAAAGTCCTTTTAGACATGCACTAAGAGCAAATGAAATCATGCAGTTACTGAAACAACAAATCTGCAATGCAGCACACATCAGTGGATGCACTGGAATGCTGCACTGGCACAAGCAAAGCCACCACAAGAAAACACAGGCAAACTCTGCACTTACACCCAGTGGCGGCTGGTGACTTCAAATTAAAGGGGGGTGCAGGAGACAGCTGAAAGGGTGGGGCCAATGGGAAGGGGTGTGACCAACTAGAAAGGGGTGGGGCTATGCTCAAAACCACAACAACTGGAACTTTTATTAAATACACTGCCCTGGGTGCCAAACCGTCATTATGAGAGTCCAATCAAGACAAAATGACGTGTAGAAGAAAAAAATAATTCAATGCATTGGCTATACGACAACTTACTTAATATCTAGATGGAAACACAAAGGTTGTGATGCATGAAAAAATAAATTGCTTTTTAAATACATTACTGGAATGCCAGTCAAAATCAAGTATTAAAAAAACAAGCAGCATTCAGCTCAAATCACTACTCCTTGCACTGCAGTTCTAATTATAATTTATATTCAGCTTTATAAAATTACCAAGCAACATGCTGAAAGTAGCAATCTCTGTGATACCCCCACTTGTAAAAATGTTGCTTATCCAAAAAAGACCTGCTGCATGACAACAACTATCTACTTGTTTCATGGAGAACACATGATCAAAGTGAAAAATGAACAGCGAACAAGAAACAAGCTCAAGATAAATTGCTAAAAGGATTACTGCACAAGTTATGGACCACACATGATAGATTGGCATTCTGTTTAGTTTACAGGTAAAGCCTGCAAAGATAGCTGCAAGTCTCCAACAAATGTAATGAGCTTCTGAAAGTACTGTAATCCTGTCCTTTATTACAAATACTGTTATATGCATTTCAGTACCTAAGGCTTATACGTTATCTAGTTATGTAAATAGTCTCTGCACGGCAACAATGAAAAGGCTTTCAATGTTGGTAATTCTTAAACAGTATGCTTATTAAAGCTTACTTGCATCTTACAATCTCCGACAAGCTTACCTGATGGTCATTAAAGCATTGTTACTTTAATACAGAGCAACAGGGCACTGCAACAGCTTGCATTTTCTGAATAATAAGAAGCATAAATCAACAGTATAAAAATATGACAGAAAACCAGAGCATTCTGCAAAATCAAGGAGAGATGAAAAGCCACAGTCATACTTGTGGTCTACCTTGGATGGGGGAATACTCTGCACACTTACACTGCATAACTGCTCCTTGCCTTGCTTGAACACATCCAGAGCCACTACAATGGGGAGTGGAGTGCAACAAGTAGGTCACAGTTTGAAATGTCTCTGGCTGATGGTGATGGCTCTTACACTCATACCTTTCAACCTCAGAGCAAGAAATCTGGACAAATCCATACATAGAAGTGGGACACAGGCCCAAAAATAAAGACAATTTTTAAATATTGCTCTTATAAACTTAGAAAGATAATAGAACAGTAGTAGGTCTTGCAATAGTATGAATTTTTGAAGGGTATGAAATCTGAAACTCAAATGTCTGCCATTATTTTCTAACTTCAATCTTTAATGATTTGCCAGAAAACCACAATTTTATGAAAAACAGACCAAATATGTTATGCAAAAATATAAAATTGCCACACAAGACAGCTGGGAACCTGTCAAAGAAGGGACACCTTTTTAAAATTAGCACTGTTAACTTGAGCAGCTGACAAAATAAGAACATCTACATGCATTTCTGAAATAAAAGTAATCTATAACTCTGATCATTACAGTTATTTATAATTGTAAACCCTCAATGTTTTCTTCCAAAATTGCCATTTTGCAGAGGGATTATTAGGGGGAGAGCAACATTTTGATCCAAAATTGGAGACAGTTGAGAGGTTTGGATATTCCTAATTCTATAAAGCGATTTATTTGCACGTACCTCTCAACCTCTTAATGCAGGAAATCTGGATAAGGCCAAATATATTGGGGGAACATACAAACAGTACTAAAAAGACAGTTGACAGAATAACAGGTCTTGCTGTAGCATGCATTTTTCTGAAGGTTATGACGTCTGAAACTCAGTGTCTGTCATTATTTAATGACTTCATTCCTAAATGATTTGGCAGAAAACCACAAATTTTATGAGGAACAAATCAAAAATAAGAAGCAACAATCTATTAATTCTGCAAAATTCTAGACAGTTGAGAGGTATAGCTCAGCCGGGGCTGTCTGAGTTTGCTGCCCTTCCCCCCCTCACAAAATCATGGTCGAATGGAGCGTCCCCCCTGCAGCCATTCCAATGTCCCATTCCTTGGTTATTTCGCCCCATTTGCCATAAACACTGTAATGTGCATACTGCTTTACTTCTGCAATGATATGGATTTCATTTGAAAGTTTTATTTTATGTTTTACAGCATAAACCCCAATAGATATCTGCTAAACAAAGCAATGCAGTCTCACAATGAAAATAGACTTAGCATTACAACTTCTCTGCCCTTGAAACTCACATTCATTGAAACAGCATTGAAACCCACATTCAAAGAAAATACATTTTGCCAGTGGCAGATAAAGATTAATTTTGGGCTTTTTTCAAATCATAGGCCCCTTGAACATGAAACATACACATGCTCTTTGATACACCTTCCTGACTGTATTAAATTATATTCCTTGTACAATACAGTACAGTTGTTAGACGGCATTTTAAATTTATTGTTTTGAACATTTTTCCAGTAAACAATGAAACAAAATGCATGCACCAGTAATGACAAAACTGCTCAATTCAGAACATTTCCATCATAAAAGTCTACTCAAACTTCTACAGTCCACCAGTATCAGTAAATATGCACAATCTCTGAAGAAGTAAAAGTCATCTAAATAATTCCACATTAAAGAAATCTGTTAACTAATGGAGAGGTTACTGCTGGCAAACAACTTTACATGTCATTGTTTCATCTACAAATAAAGTGCCTGTTGCCCTTGAGGAATACATTGCCTATGTTGCATTAAAAAAATGATAATGCTAGTAATATCACAATAGGGAATGTATGGCAAACTGATAACAGGTTCATAGTTACTAGGTATCTTCACCAAAGAGGACTGTAGCATCTATCCCCTTTGCAACAGAGTACAGTATCAGCACTGGATCTACCTACTATGGGAGTAGAACCCACAGCCTTCTGCATCAAAAGCAAGCACACTACCTGTTGTGCTATTTACAATGTAAGCAGACTTGGCATAAGCAGCACTAAACTTTTGTTCCTCTGCAGCTCTCAGCTCCTTGTAAAATTGACTCGACACTCAGCTATATCTTTGAACTTTGCAGCACAATAAATCTGGAAAAAGCCAACATTTATTTGGGGAAGGGACAAAAGCCCAAAAACCAGGGACACATTTTAAACATTACTTGTATAATGTTGGAAAGTTGCTAGAATAAAATGCTGTGTTACCACCATACATTTCACTGCCAAGTATTGGACCCAGGACCCTGTGCAAAACAGCCAGAGCAACATACCACTATGCCAAATCATCTATTTTTATGAAAGAAAGGAAGAGTGAAACTTAAATGGCTACCATTTAGTGAATTCAGTTCTCACCATAGATGTCAACATCTTAGCACAAAACACCTGAACAAAGCCAATAATGGGGGAATACAGCCACAAAACATATTCAGTGAGTTCAGTTATCACCATAGCTCTCAACCATGGCACAAAAAACCTGGATGAAGCCAATAATGGGGGAATACAGTCCAAAAAATAGGGACAAATATCCACTGAGGACACTAGAGCAAACCCACACAAACACAGGGAGGACATGCAGACTCCACACAGAACGCACCAGAGCCAAGAATCCAACCAGACAACTCATAGCTGTCAGGCAACACTGTACCACTGCACCACTGGCTTTGTTAAGTAACAAAAATACAGAAACCACAGATTTTATGAGGAACAGAACAAATATGAGGCAAAAATCTGCCACCGTTTTACAAATGGTGGTGGGTAGGGAATTCAGGCTCTTGTCAATTGGGCCCAAGGTACAGGGTTCAAGCCTTATTCTCTACCCTCCACCATGAAGCAACTGGGGAATTTTTACACACACAAACACACACACCAGATTCTCTGTCCTCCATAAACACCCTACCTGTCTCTGTACTCAGCTACGTCCTCCATAAACACCCTACCTGTCTCTGTACTCAGCTATGTCCTCCGCAGTCCAGCTCCTCCGTAGTGATCCTGCAGCCCGATCGGTCCTCCATAATGGCCCACCACGCATGCTGTTGGGTCTCCCGTGAGATGTGAGTCCGGTGACCTTCTGGTTTGTGCGGTCATCACCGCACAGACCACTGGGCTGGAAAGGCAGAGTTTCTGGACTACTTAACAGAGCAGTCTGGATCTTGGAATGCCTGAGCATGTGTGCTTGGAGTTCTGGTCTGCCTAACACAGCAGTCAGGAACTAAGCACGCATGCACGGAGTCCGAGAATTTTTATATTTTAATATGTTCTACGGTGGGGGGAATGGGGAATTTATTTTATCCATTTTACAGGTGGAGGACCCATTTCACAGGTGGGGGGCTGCAGTCCCGCAGTCCTATAGCACGGGGCGCCCCTGCTTTCACCCAATGGACAATACCAGACTTTGCTTCACCATGAATTTCTGAAAGGCACGTAATCTGCCACTCAATTGTCTCACCATCCGCTAAGAACTCCAAACCCCCTCCCCCCTTTTTTTTCAGACTATATATTATGGCTTCATTAATAATAACTGCACCATTTCCTATTTTCCGTTTAAATATTATTCAGCCTAGAACTTATGTTTTTTAATACCCTGGCTTCGCAGTATCACAGAATGCCAGTGTAGGAACCGAGGTATGATTCATGAACCAGCAAGAGTTTTTAATGATTAAATATATGCCAAGCTTTTTGTATTGTAGTAGAAGAAAAATGCTCCGACATGAATGAAAAAGCATTGGGGTAGGAAGAAAGAAAAGCAAGCAAGCAGCACAGTCTTATATTAGCACAAGTACTGTCATGCTGCAAGTCAAATGTATGCTCAAAGAATGAAGTAAGGAGCAATGGGCCATAACAAAAGTAAGAATGAGGCAGACGGTAAAAGACCGGGTTAGCGCAATAAAATAAAATGATTCATTGCAAAGAGAATTACAGAGCAGGTTAAAGAATTTTTATTGTACAGCTAATAGATTGCATACAATGTTTTGTGTTAACAGTCAACATTAAATGATTAGAATAATGAATATGCTAGTTGCAACTGCAACTCCTTGTTATATTATCTAACAGACAGCAGTGGGGATGT
>NC_056737.1:281123031-281228031 GCF_019279795.1 Protopterus annectens
ATTAGTCCCCAAATTATGCAAAATGAAAGAGCAGTAATTTTCAGTAGATATGATTCACAAGTAGTGTATACTAAAATTACAAGAAATCTTACTGTAAGTAAAGAAATACAAAGCATACTCACAGTTTATCCAGGGACGAGTAACATAGAATGCTCTAAAACTGCCAAGTCTCTACACTGATTTGTTTGCAGTTAAAAGCATTTTGTAGAGTCTCCTTGCTCCTTTATTTGTTTAAAACCTTTCATTTTGTGTCTCACTGCTGTGATAAAGATTTCTGTAGTGTTTACTGTCTAAAAGAGTGTAGGATAATAGCTTTAGTATTGTTCCTCACCCTCCCTCCCTCCCTGATGGTGTCTTGTTGTTATACTTGGTGGCTTTGCAGTTGTCCACCCCTACAATAAATTTGATCTGGGACACTCCTCCCAATCTAGTGTCATTAGCTGATTCTACCTAATACAGAGAGAACATCTGAGAAGGCCAACCCACTTAATTTCTTTCCTTCTTTTCCTCCTTTCTTCCTTTCTTTAAAAAAAATGCATGAATCTACTTGCATTCTGACTGGGCTTCTCGAACATTTTGGAAATATAGAGTATATTTTAGTGCATTTATTAAAACTGTATTTGCCTTAATATTGCTACAACTCAAGTGCTCTAGGTTGCACTGCATCTGAATTAAGTGTGTTTTAGCTGCTATTCTGTATATATAGACGTCTCTGTATATGTAGACTAGCTACTTATTCTACTGTATTACTGCCTCTTAAATAGTTTTTCAGTTATGCACTTTCCTTGCTTCATTTAAAAAGTTTTAAATTGCTAATTTTGTAGAGTTTTAATTGCATTTACTGTTTAGGGCTACACACTCAAGTGTGTTAGCCTTTCTGTGTTTATTTACTGTATTATTGCATTGTTTAGCCTGTTTTAACCAAAACAATAAACAAAAAAAAAATACTATCTTGTTTGCTCGTTTCCCACCTTTCCTGGCTAGTATACTCCAGATCCCAGGCTTTGCTTGTCTCAGGATTTTATTTTCTGTGTTCAGAGCTATCCAGATCTTGCTGGGGTAGAGGGAAGTCCTACTGCTTACCAGTGGGAGTGGCGAGCATTGTACTGCCTATCTAACACTAGAGGAGTGGTTTCCAGCTCTGAAATTATAATTTTATTAGCCCTTTTGGGCTGATTTCTATCCCTTTCAACTTTCTGGCTTAGAAACGCATGTGTTTGCGCATTTTTCACATCATGCAGCACCGCTTGGCTACGGTTAAACTATTCCAGATGCCAGAAAGTCTGCTCTTCAAATTTTCCCTTAGAACTATCTGGTTTCTCAGTAGTAGCACTAAAATATGAACCTCTGTGACTAGCACTTGCTCTAGAACCTGATGGAAAGCACTAGCAAGCCTTAAACTGATACAAGCACTCAACTCTCCTTGTCAATAAGGAGAAATTAATCGCAGGCACTAAACAGCCTATAATTGCAAAGTACCTTGTAAAGGTAAGGAAAAACAGCTCTTGTACTTTACAAAAAAAGCACCTAAACAGGCATGTTCAAGGGTCAGCTTCTGCTGATTTTTTTCTGTCCACCTGGTGAATCTGGGCATACTGGGGCAATGCAGCAACTGACTCATGTACACTGACAACCCTCTCCTCCTACCACCTAACACTACAACCTGCGAGAGATGCACTTACATAGCCAAACTGGAAGCAAAGCTCTCTCTCCAGCCAAGATTGTGCTAGACAGTCAAGAGGAGAAGGTTAACACCTGCACTACAACTCAAGCAACACATAGCCCTTCAAAACCCACACCATCAACACCCACACATAGCAACACTAAACCTACATATGCGAAGGCCCTTAACATTAACCTGCCCAAGCAACAAGGACCTCCGAAGCTGAAACGCAAACAAACACCAGTCACAACCAAAGTGACACATAGCTCACAACACCAGTGTGCCACCCAACAACAGCCCCTAAGGCAAGACAATGTACCCAACACTTTAGTCATAAGTGACTCTATAGTCAGGCACACTGATGTCCCACTCACCAGGCTAAACAAGGAGAAAATTACAGTCAGCTGCCTGTCTGGTGCCAGGATCCACCACATAATGCATGCACTCAAGTCACTCCACAAGCATAAATACGACTCTGTCATTGTCCATGTTGGAGTGAATGACTTGAGATGTACCTCCCTGGACTACATGAAAAGAGACATGGAAGAGCTCTTGGATCATGTGGCCCAGGCAGGTATGACAGTAGCATCCTGCCTTTGCCCAGAATGATACCACAGTATAAGGACAAAATGACTGACTTCAACAATTGGCTAAGCTTCTGGTGTCATTCAAAGGGGATCCAGTATCTGTCTGCCTGGGAAGACATGATCAACAAACCATGATGCTTTGCCAGAGATGGTCTGCACATGTCACCCCTGGGATTCAGGTTACTGGCTAAAGCTCTTGCCACCCCTATAGTGCCTTTTTTAGGCAAGGTTCAAAGGACAAGACCACCACTGTAACAGAGACAAGCTTGCAAAATCTGAAGGTAATGCTACTCAATGCTAAAAGTCTAAACCTCAAAATGCACTCTCTCGAGGCACTCCTAAAAATGGAGGACATTGATATCTGTGCAGTAACTGAGACCTGGTTCAAGGATCCAGAGAGCACCCCTGCAATACCAGGCTGCAACTCTTACCACACTTTTTGGCCACCAAACCAAGACTAAAACACTAAAGGTGGAGGAGTGTCCATATTCACCAATGATATTCACACTTCCAGGCTAGTTGCCCAACACAATGCATCTGAAATTCTCCAGGTGCAACAAAGACTAGGTAAGACTGCAATCCAAATTGTAGCTTGCTACAGACCCCCCACCATGCCCCAAGATTCTTACTACACCTTTCTAAACATACTGGAAAATATTAAGATACAACCAAGCACCCTAATACTGGGTGATTTCAACTACCCTGCCATTAACTGGGAAAACTACTCGGGTACCAACACCTTTTCCCAACGGTTCTTGGAATTCATAAATTCCAATGCCCTGGATCAACTAATCCATTATCCCACCAGGGGCTCCAATATCCTAGACCTGGTCATTACCAAAATGGGAGACAGATGCTCCACACCAGTGGTCACCCCCTCATTGGTCATGTCCGAACATAAGCAAATCTCCCTTGACATCCACATCCCACCCACACCCCCCAGTAAGGAAGCCTCCATAAAAAACATCTCCAAAGCCACCTTCATGCTACTCAAGTCAAAAGTGACACACTTCATGACACCCATGTAGAGGGGATCTGAAAGTTCGACTGCTGAATCCTGCACTAAGGCACTGTACGAGCACATCCACTCGTGCATGAATCATGCCATCCCAAATAGAAACAAGACACTCTCCTCCAAAAAAGGAAGCCAATCTGGTGGTCCCCTGCCATAAACAGACTATACAACAGAAAGAAGAAACTGTTGCAGAAAAGAGGAAAATCCCAGGATGCAAAAAAACTCCCTTACCAGCCTCAGTAAGAAGCTGAGATCCCTCATAAAATCCTCCAAAGCTAGCTACGAAAACAAAAATTGCCAAAGATTCCAAAGACAACCACAAGGCATTCTATAGTTATGTCAAGAATCTAAATGGCAATGCTCAGATGTGCTCTGAGCTACAACAGAATGGAATTAAATATAATGGTCCCAAGGATATTGTCAATATCCTGGCAGATCTATTTAGTGGCAACTTCACCCCCCTCTCACCCCCCAAAAGGGCCCATCTCAATATCAAAATATTGCCAAATTCCGGTAATCATGGCCACACAGGTAGAAACCGCACTCTCCAAAGCTAAGAATACAGCATCCATGGGACCAGATGACATCCCAGGCTGTGTACTACATGAACTACAAAATGAACTGGCACCTCACCTAAGTGTCATGTTTAATCATAGCCTCACCTCAGGCTCCGTGCCCACTGAGTGGCGCACAGCTACAGTTATACCACACCACAAGGGGGGATACACCTTGGATCCCTGGAACTACCGTCCCATCAGTCTGACGAGCCTGATCTGCAAGAGCATGGAACACATTATCATGGAACTTATAAACAAAGACATTGGCAACCTTCAAACACTGGACCCCACCCAGTTTGGGTTCGTGAAGGGCCTATCTTGTCTCCTGAACCTGATTGACTTCTTCAAATCAGTCTCCAGAGCTGTGGACGAGGGTAAGGCAGTCCACACAGCCTATCTATCTTCAACACTTCAACACTATCCCCCACTCTGGAATCATAGATAAACTTACTAAGTTGGGCATAAATCCCTGCATCACTCGATGGGTTGCCAACTGGCTTACTGACAGAATCTAGAATGTAAAAGTAGCCAACTCCAAATCCAGCTCCAAACAAGTGACAAGTGGAGTACCTCAGGGTTTAGTCCTGGGACCGCTCTTGTTTGGCATCTACTTCTTTGAAGTACAGACCAACACTAAGGGACTCTGGCTAACTAAGGACTGCAAACTGGGAGCCATTATCGAATCCCCAAATGATGTAGATATTCTACAAAAGGGCCTTACAGAAACAGATGCTTGGTGCCAGAGCCATGGGCTCAAGCTTAATGCCAATAAATTTATAGTTATCCCCTTTGGGAAAAACCATGTACCCATGAATTACCACATAGGTGGCAGTACACTAAACACTGAAAATGTGATGAGAAACTTAGGGACACAGGTGGACAGTGGTCTCACCTTCGATAACCACATTGCCACAACAGTCAGGAAATCCTTCTATGTGGCACACCTCATCACTAAGGGCTTTTCATCCAGAGAAAAGGAGGTCATTGTCCCACTGTACTCATCCCTCATTAGACCCATTATAGAGTACGACTCCCCATTTGGTATGTACCTCACAAGACATCTGCAACAGCTGGAAAGGCTGCAGAAATACCTCACTAAAACAATCACAGGCCTAAAGCAGATGCCCTATGCTGACCATCTAAAAAAACTCCAGCTATACTCTGTGGCATATCGTCTACTCAGAGGTGATCTCTGCTTAACATACAAGGCCATGTCAAACCCTGAGGTGTTGGACATGCTCCACTTAAAGAAATCCCAATCCCACAGAGTCACATGCTCCAGGGATCAAAACCTTGTCATCACACTGAACAAAACATGCTGGAGAGATAGGTTCCTGTGCCAGAGACTCCTCATACTCTGGAATAGACTACCTATACATATCAAGCAGAGCAGCTTCTTGGCCCTCTTCAAAAGGAACCTTGATGATTGGATGGGAGATAGGATATTCACCCCAGGGATCATGTCAGTCGCCCTGCTAGACAGGAGTCCAGGGAAGTAAATATTGTGGGAAGAAATACCTCAGGGAATTGTTATGGCTAGGCTTGTATAGGTCCTAGGGACGATAGCCCAGTACCAACCTAAGAACCTATGAACCTAAGACTGAAGTACAAAACTCACTTGAGAAGAAGCACAGTGCACATATCTCATGTTACAGCCGCATGTAATCTATGATTCACTGAAGAGAAATATGAGCAAGTGCTCGTTAGAGAAGTTACATCTAGGAATGTTACTTTTATGTTTACTGCTGCAGTGCTCCTACAAACACTGCCACATGACAGTTTGGCAATGCAAATTTCAGAGAGTCCATTGTGGTGGCCACCCATGGTCTGCTACCTATTTCTTGGTGCACACACTCAGTCTCAAACCACTACATTATGACTTTAGCACATCCTAACAGAAACACTGGCAGGCAAGACAGTGAGCTCACAGGCAGGCAGGACAGTGAGCTTTCTGTAAATCATCATTAATTTTCAGCCCATTTTCAGTGGAGTCCCAGGGAGAAAAGCTCCATATATAAGACATTTCACATACAATACAGAATTTATATTAATAAAGCCATTTAGTACATAATACTGGCAGCTTATACAATCGGTGAAAAAAACAGTACATAAGTAATCATTCTCAAATCAAAGATATTATACAAGCAATACAGAGTATATACATGAGAACATTCCATATGAGTAGTTTTCAGCTAGCAAAACTTACATAGGACACTTCATGCAGTGGATGCAAAGCAGATATAGGAATTAATTAGCGACTAGGTACTTAAACTTTTCACATGTTTAGGAGGTGTAATAGCTGAGTGATAGGCTATACAAATCCTGTTGCAGGAATCAACAAAGTCGGTGGATATTGTTGCAGATATAAGTGGTGGTTCTCAATATCAATGAGAAACTCCTGACACAGGAAAAAAAAAAAAAAACAAAGACTGAGAGCTAGGTTTATAGTAAAAAGAAGAAGGAAATTCTATATAAGAGAGTTACATTTTTTTAACTTACAAGAAAACTTGAAAAACTCGGGGGAAAAAAAGTGCTGCGAGAGAAAGA
Source organism: Protopterus annectens (assembly GCF_019279795.1). Lineage (NCBI taxonomy): Eukaryota > Metazoa > Chordata > Ceratodontiformes > Protopteridae > Protopterus > Protopterus annectens. Next base: position 281,129,401 of record NC_056737.1, read on the forward strand.
TCCTACATCTGAGCGAGATGGTGGAAATGAGATCTGCAGATCTGCGGTACTAAGGATGGACTAGGGGATTATGGGTAGAGGGAAGAGCTCGACAGTTGGATCCAAAGTCTGAAGTATGCGTCTGAGTTGGTTCTGAGGATCGGATCCGTAACCCATTGGTTGACGAAGAATGAAAAGGACATCAGATCCAGTAATACACACACCCTAATTATTTGATTAATGGAAAGAGATCACCAGGAAACATTTAATGCAAGAGAACTCCATCCACCCACATCTCTCACACCCCTACATAGGAACTCCATCCACCCGCATTTCTCACATCTCTACATAAACAAAAATCTATAAAGGGGCTTTACTCTATTTCTAATCTTACCTGCAACCTTGAGTTGGTGGTGTGCTGGCAGAGCCACCCCCCCACACTAGATGGTATGGGGGGCACAGCCCCAGTGAATTCATTTGTTTACCCCAAATACAATATCGTTTAGGCTACATTTTGTTTTAATGTTTACCTACTCTTACAAAAACTGCTTCAGTATCAATGCCTGCCCATTCAAGAATTCAAATTTCATATTATGTGATTTCTTAACACTTTGAGGTTTCATATTTAGAATATTCAACAACATGAGCATTATCCTTCTTTTATCAACCTTCTTATACATACCTGGACCACTCATCTATTATAAACTCTGTATTATTAAATTTGCACTTCACTTTCAACTACAATACAGCCGTGACTGCAGAGATATGTACTGTCGCCTCTGACAGCAAAGTTTCTACTCTAGAAGGCCTGCTACATTACAATCAACTATGATTGCAAGTTTCTCTACAATAAACTAACAAGCTAAAACAGTCTAATATTTTAGAACTGCAAACTTAATGCCCAACAGTCTTGGTGGCAAATGCAGCAACACCTTGACTTGCTTATATTCAAGGCACACCAAATAAAATATCATCATTAATATTCAGTCTACTGACTTAAAAACAAGGAACAGGTCAGCTGAAGAATGTTGCCATTGAGTCAGGAGTACAGAAAAAACACCCTCAGTAACTGGGATGCCTATGATGGCATCAGTAAACCCTCATGGGTGCCTATTTGATAATTCCCCCAGATGGCTCTCATCCCATACAGTACTGAGATATAGTCGCTCATACAGAGGAATGAATGGGTTGAGCCTTACTGGGGTTGGCTTGCAGTCATGGTGGGAAATGACCTAGGAATCAACAAAACTGCTAATATGGCAAAGTAACAAAGAACCTGATAACAAGAGCCTGAGATGACCTGCGCTCAATGGCCTATTTGCCTTGACAGCAGTGTACCATCCAGATTAGTAACTGTAACAGCCTAATAACCTACTCATCTACTGTTGACTTAGTGAAGCTCTGTGAGGATGCATTAGATGACATTTTTAAAATAAACCTAAAAATGATACCATCACCAGAGTGAATGGCAAGTCTGTGTACTACTGGAAATACACACAGCATTGACTGCTAATAGCTGGGTGATGTAAAGGCTCCGCACCAAGACTTTTCTTACCTTTCTGTCTGACAACCCATTCATTTCCTAAACTGCAACAAGATGGCTTCCAGCTGAAAACCTGGAAAAATTTAATGAGTAGCCATATGGCCCAAAGGTATGCAATAATATGTTAGCATAATGTTTTTAATGATTTCAAATATGATATCTCAGCTGACGTTCATAAATGTCAATGGCTATAAGAAACAGCTCTAGTAAAAGTGTACGGAACATAGCAAACAAAATTTTTGTGTATTACAACTACTACTCAGTGATGCCAATAAGAGTAGCTAATTATGGAGGGAAGAAAGAATCAAGAAACAACAAGACAATCTATAAACTACAGATAAACACTAATGTTGTCCACAAACACATACCACGGGTGAAGATGTGTGCGAGATGGAAGGATGTATTCTAATCAATAAACAACACTGTAAAATATCTGTAGAAAGTAATGAAGCCATCACCTAAAGCTCCTTCTAAATGCTCATTCTTCAGTGCCAAATCGCAAAGGAAAAGAAGTAGTAGTACTACTTAAATTGTCAGGTGCAATAACTTGCACGATTAACTGCAAAGACTGAAGTGGCAGACAAAAAAACTACTGTTTGTTCCACTTCTTGCTGAATAAATTGTATAAATGTGTCACTATATTTGTTGCTTTCAATTTTTTCCCTTTTATGAGAACAAAACTATTTACCTTCATCTTGCCCTTTAAGGATACTGCGTGTTGTTCTCAGTAGGTTACATCTCATTCTCGTCAAATGATCTACAAGACTGCTCCTCTGCATGTTGTAAGGATTCTCGAAGGTCTGAGGTTTCAAATTCTTGTTCAATATGGCAATGTGAAACCCAGCAAACTCCTTCATGGTAATATCAAGGAGTCTGAGTGGAATGTCATCAGTGATCCCACAAAGCAGTTTTCTAAAGTCTTTACACTTCCCCTGCACAACAGCTTTTGATCGCTTCTTCACTTTAATTCCATTCTCTTGCACTGGCTTATTTCCAACTGATGTTATGACCCTTTCTGATTCTATTTTAGTCTGTTGGCTGAGCTTATCATCATACACAGTCGAGTATCACCAAGTCACCCCACATCTACCTTGGCATCTTGTGTCAGATTTCATAACTGGAGAGGGAACCCTTCTACTTTGATAATTATACTGAAAAATAAAATTTGCGCAGATGGGCCCACCTACTCACCTAGAATGCAGTTCTAGGCAGCTGCCTAATGATCCTTGTGCTAAATCTGGCTCTGGGTTTCCACATTGGCAGCAACTGCAATATCACCACTGGTCCTTACTGCTGGCTGAAGTAAGTTAGACAAGCTCATACCTTTCAGCACCTGGGCGATAAAATATATTGGTCCAACTTATAAAATTCATGGTAGCATTCAACTATCAGTAAGACTAGATATTGCTTGAGTGCATTAAGCTTATTCATTTGTTGCTCAGTGATGTTTATTTTCATGCAGATAAGCTGAAAATGAAGAAGAAATATTCAGATAAATACTTGATTCAGGTTTAGGCTTTTAATATGACCACATTAGATTATCCAGTTCTTAGTTTTAGTCTACCCTGGAGTTGGTTGTAAAAGACAGAAGAGTTTTCAGTATACTAGATCTCTTTACCTCCAGTCAAGCCAGTGATAAAATATTTACTGACAGCTGTCTATCTTCTTTGCTTTGTTCATTATGCTTTTTATTTACCTAAGTCAGGGCTTCAATCACATTAAGAAAACCACAAATCGAAAAGTATGAAAGATCTTCAAAAAATGTATGATATAGCATTATGAGCATATCTATCTTTACTGCAAATTCTGAATAACAGCGTGATTTACTCTGCTTCCATGTAATAAAAAAGTAATCTCTATCAGGAAAAATGGCTTATAAGTTGTATTTTTCAAATAATAAATTTGGCATGGTGTTTCCTCCTTTAAAATAATAATCATAAATATCATAAGAAATGTTCTGGAACAAGTATTTTCAGGGGATACTGGAGAGGTTGCATTACACATTATCTCAATAATTAAGGTTGGTGTAGTTGCTACACCCAACATAGGTTTATAGTTCATAGGTTCATAGATTATTACTAGACTAACTGCCCTTGTGGTCGTTTTAAGCCTAGCCAACTTCCCTATGTGAGAATCAAACCCTGCACTTTGTGTTTGGAAGGTAAACACCTTGACCATTATGCCAGCCTCCCACCCTTACTGGAGCAAATGTTACACAGGTGCTTTAGTATCACTTTAACCTCAGGCCTTCTGCTTTCCTTAAAACTGCATTTTGTCGGTTTTACTGTTTATAGCATCTAATTATTCTTCCTTTCCAGGCTGTGATAGTGTTCAACTAATCTGAAGGTGTGTCTTTGGTAACATGGCATTTTGTAGATAAAATGTTAATTATTTGCACTATAATTTGCAGGACCATTGGAGATATGCATACTGTCAGGGTCATTGGCTTAGAAACAGCGAACTCTTATTTTATGCCGGTAAGATCAGAAAGCAGTAGGTTATATTTCTATGCCAGGTTCTTAGATTCATGTCTCTTGTACTGCTGCCTCAAAGAGGTGCTGCACTACTGAGGTGACATGCTTTGGATAAGACGTCAAACCAGTGTCCCATCTGCCCAAGTTTGAACTAGTTGAGGTGGATAGAAAAGAGCTCATGACACATCAAAAAAAAAAAAAAGAGAGAGAGAGAAGAAGAATTTCCATTCTGTCCACATCAAGTTATCCCTAGTCTATATCCAATTAACATAAATAAAAATAAACTAAAAATTAAATAACACTTTGGACATTTACAACTATTTAGCGTACTTCTGAGGCTTTATTGTCCTTCTGCAAAGTTTTAGGCTGGGATGATCACCTTACATCTATTTTTTTTTCCCCTGATGGTATCTTGTTGGTCTTCAGCTTGGGTATGGTCCTACAAAAGTTACGCAGAATGGATAGCCGACTCCAGCTGCAAATAAAAATGGTTTTGGACATTAGTTTTGATTAACCTTCTGAAAACTGAGCAGACATTTACATTAGTACAATCCCAGCTGTTGCCAAACTGGAAAATCTGTCTGTGAAAATTTATGATACAGTGCAACCACTCAGAGTTAAAAATAACTGGATCAGTGATGGCCACTTTGGCTTTGAATGCAGTTAAACTTAGTAGAAGTAAATACAACTAGATCAAGTAGTAGTAACTTCTGTTTATAGGATCCATATCACAAGGTCAACTTTTACAAAATGCTGATGTTCACGTCATCAAGACTAGAACAATGAAGCTCCATTATCCCAATTGGCCAAAACATCAACTGTCCACAACATCAACATCCTATTGTTTTTGCTGGGGGACCAGCAACCCCTTTAACCGACATGTGTGGGACTGTGCTCCCTTTCACACCCTGCACATTACATATACTAACTCTGAGCTTGTACTAGTGAAAGGACAAAACCACAATACCTGCTGTACTGCAATCCCTCCCAAACACCTGCTGCCACTGTTCAATGTTGTGGGCTTCCGCTGCTTCAGCCCATTGAGACTTTGATGTTCTAGTCTCAGTGATATGAATATCAACTTTCTGGTCTGTTGATGTTCTGAAGTGGACCCAGTTTACAATATAATAGAACTCATAAGAGGTAACCATAACTGGATCAAATGATGTTCAGTTCAGCTGCTTTCCCCTAGAAAATGTTGGTTTTAAAAACATTGCATTTTCTTGCCCCTGTGAATCAAGTACATTTATAGTGATATGTGGTAATCCTAAATGTCAAATTTCCCAACAACGACCCATTACCTTAGCAGAGTTTCTTATTTTTTTCCTGAAAATAAATAAATATAAACCAATATCTTTTACTATCCTTTACATCACTCTTGGGGACAATATAGCTATACTGAAGGGCATCCTACATTGGATATCCGTAACAATTACACAAAAAAAAATACTGCTTGCCGATGTCAGTAGCAATTGGCAGGACATAACCTCTAACTCAACTACATCTAGCATGATCTTATATGGTTTCACACACCTAATTAATAGGACCACACATTACAGCAAGACATCAAATGCCTCATTAGACTGGATCCTAGTATCAAACCCTAGCAAATTCACTACTACAGGTACAATGGCTGACTGTCTCAGTGACCATCTCTCAATCTATGCAATGAGACATCTCATGCATCCACTTACACAGCATGTTTGTAAAACAACACTCGACCTATGTTTAACCCAGAAATATTCATTACTAATGTATATTAACTGGAACATCCTAAAAATCTTCACATCTATTCAAAAAGAGTAGAATGCTAATGTGTGATATGTAAAATGCGTGGAATGAATGGCAGAAATATAAAACACCACAATATATTGAAAATTTCGAAATGCTTCACAACTGTGCAAAAATGCAAATACATGAAAAAAAATATATATACTGTAACAACATCCAGAGCAATAGTAAACACAACCCTAAAAAATTCTGGTCATCCATTAAAAAAAAATCTTATATCTAGGACAAAAATCCAACCCTAACCCATCTCACAATTACTCACGACTTGAAACTGCAATAGAGTTCAACTCTTACTTCATAGGTAGTATAGCATCCCTCACCAAGGATTCCCAAACATTTAATCCCAACTCTGCCCAACACTCCCATATCACCACATCCACTTTCTCCTTCAAACCTGTGCCCACATATATAAAACTACTCTTAAGCAAATTCAAACTAAGCTCGACTTCAGCTGACCTTCCAAGCGAGTACCTTGAAACAGCAGCCAGCAGCATTGCTTTTTCTGCCTCACGTCTTATAAATAAGTCAATCCAAGGATCCCACTTTTCCTCTATAGAAAAAAATCACACATTCCTCCTGTACACAAAGGAAGACATTCAACAGACATCATTAGCTTTAGATCTATAGCACTCTTAACCCCCTCTCCAAAATACTTGAATAATCTACTCAAAAACAATCGCTAAATTGTCTCCTGCAGGAAGAGCTACAATCCCCCAAATAATGCAGCTTCTGTCCTCTCACTTGTATTAACACTGCACTTCCAACCTTTATAAATACTGTTAATAAAGCTAGAGATAATGGCAAACTAGTTTCCTTCTTATTTCCAGACTTGTCTAAAGTCTTCAACACAGTTTATCACAGCAAACTTCTACTTCAAATGTCCTCATTAGGTCTAGCTCAGCCCACCCTTCTATAGTTCGACAACTACTTGCCTAACAGGTATCAGTCAGTGAAATGGCACTCCACTCTCTTTTCATATTCCCCAGTCAGCATTGGTGTAGCACAAGGCTGTATCCTTGGTCTTCTCTTCTTTGACATTTCCACCAACACTCTCCAAATATCCACAAAAAAGACCCCCCCCCTCATACTACAGGCAGATGACTCCATACTCATATGCATATTAGCCAACCTGACACTTATCCAAAAAATTACTCAGTAAGCTTTAAGAGCCATTGGAACATGACTGTCTAACTCACAACTCATGCTCAACCCCCCCCCCACTTCAAAAAAAAAACCTCCCTTTTCCCCCAAATCCCTCTAACATGAAAAAAAAACAGATTTTAAAATCCTTTCTCTTAATAATACAACCACTGCAGTCACTTCTCATGGCAAATTATGAGGGATGATAGTGGATAATAATTTTAAATTTGACCTGCATATACAAAATTGCATAAAAAGCTCACCAAAAACTAGGGATGCTTTATATAGCTAAAACATTCTCACCAATGCAAGTAAAACTACATTTGTCGCTACTTAACTTCCTCTTCTCACTATTTAATTGTGGTCCCATCCTTCTTAACCTCTAGGCATCACAAAAAGCAAAACTTGAACAATGCTATAATAGAGTAGGTAAATTTGCAGCAAGTACGTCTTTCAGAACCCACCGCTGTGTAACACTAAAAAGCATAAACTGGATAGAGCTGCCTCATCAATTAACATACATACAACATCTTAACACCTACAAATCATACAGCATCCATCTGATTGTCCAGCACTAAATACCATTCTACACAACTATGTTCCCAATCGATCACTGTGATCCAATGATGAAAAACTCTTGTCGGCCCACAAACCTGTCAAATCTGCTGGGCACTGGCTGTGAATTCCTTACCTGTATCCATCGGGTCAACCGCCCCTCCTCCCCAGTCCTTTAAAATAATTCTGAAAGGCTTCCTAGTAAAAATCTGGCTCTGTTCTTGCTCAATCCCAGGATAAACTATATCCCTAAATATGAACAAGTACCTATGCATACCTTATGCCTCCATGTTTTTCCTTTTCATGCGCTTCATAACTTCAAGCGATTTCTATCCCCTGACTCTCTATACAAATATGCCATAATCCTGTTTTTTTCTCCCAGTTCCTACAGCAACTCCTGTTTGTATTTTACTAACTTACTTAAATTTCTCTAATCTGGTTAAACTTTCTCTGAATATTAAATCATTGTCATATAAGTTCTATCTGTTCTTAACTAACATATTCACTTTATGTCGAATTTGGCATAATTATTTAAACTGCAGATGTTTTTGCATTATTTTTGAAGACGGTAAACGTATTGTTCTTGACATGTTTTTGTAATACTTTGGAGCTTTTCTGTCTGTACCTCTGCTGAAAATGGAGACCTACCAGTTGAAATTTCCTTGTAATCAAATGCCAATAAATAAATTGCATCTAATAGCATAGTCTAATAGCATAGTCGGCTGATTTGCTTTGTCCTTGACCAATAGAACATAACAATTATGAATTATGCATTTTCTTGGCTACAGTTGTACATTTTCTTGCAGTGTTGATCAGTATACCATTTGTCATCTATTTAGGGCCCGTCAAGTGTAAACATGTTATGTTTCAGAAGTGAGGTCCTGAAAGAATGGCCTTATTACTTTTAAAGACTCAGACAGTATCTGCATATTAGTCATGGAAAAAAAAAAAACACCACACAACACTATTTTGGAATTTGCCCTTGAAGACAACTAACAACACAGAAGTATCAATTACCTTTGTATGAAACATTTTTCTGAGTAATATGCTAAGTCATTAGCTTGCCAGTAGCAATGTTTAAAACTAAATCATTCCAATAGTTGTGTATGTAGACCACTCCTAGCAGAATATTTATAAAAGTGTACAATTTCCATTCGTTTGTGTTTATAGATGATTATTTATTCACTTATTTTATATGAGTAATTACTGTGAAAGATGTTTTGTAGTTAAGTACTTAGCTTGATAATAGAAAATACATTTGCTAACATTGTACAATAAGCAAATGACTTATTAGAAGTTATGTTAAAGTCTAATGTAAGCGTGAAAAGCAAAATGAGTGATTCTCTTTTCTGTTATCATGACACAGGAACATTAAAAGCTGTTCTTATATTTTTCCTTAGTATAATACTCAATTTAATATGAAATGTATTAGCAGAATTAAAAACAAGATTAATTGAAAGCATTTCAGCTATGCTCTGTGACAATGTAGCACAAAGCCTGTTCCTGTGACACAGGATGCGTGTCATGATTTGTACTAAAGGATGACATAACACAAGATTACTGCTCACTGCTAAAACCTGACACAGTTTCAGTTTATGTGTTAAAGGTTGACACGTTGCAGATCATGAAGTGTATACATGGTAATATAGCAAGTGTCATGCTTTGCAGCAGTGGATGAGAGAGGACACATGTCATGCCCTGTATCAAAGTCTTAAACCAGTCTTAAATCATCAAGGATCTGTATCAAAGGATGATATGTGGTAACTTGTACGTTTTAGGTGCACTATAGTTAGGTGCACCAGCACTCCATTCAGCAGGCTGCACTACATTCATGGTCAGCTCTTTCTGTCTGGTACCAGAATTCAGGATGTTACCAGAGCCCTTAGGACCCCTTATCCCAAGAATGAGGATGCTGCCGCTGTTGCTCAGATTGAGATGAATGAACTCGGAGTTATACACAGAGAGGGGCATGAGCTCAGATGCTATACACAGAGAGCTGCATGAACTCAAATGATATACACAGAGGGGTGCAGGTACATAGAGTTATTTTTGGGCACTATATACATGTGTCTGAACCAGGTACGATATCTGTCTTCAGCACAATGTTGCTTCTTTTGAGAATGATGTCACAATTGCATACAAAATTCATTGAGATTAAAAATTGAGTTTTTAACTGTTGTCATTCCATGGGGAGCCAATGTGTGTCAGCATGAAAGCTGACTGAAAGGTAGGCCTTTTTTCCAGAATGGTAGGCACCTCTGCCCTCAGGATTTCCACATATTAACTAAGACTTCTTCTGCCCCCATGATGCCTTTTTAGGCAAAATTCATTGATAAGTCATTTTATTAAAGCAAATTCTAATTTGCTCAGTGCTAGGAATCGGAATAAGCTTTTCCTGACATTTGAGCACATGAACGAGTGTGATGTGTCATGAAGATGATACTACTAGGAAATCACACTCTGACATTATAAGAAAAATATAATATTTTATTTTTCTAATAACCAACAACAATTCTATTTTCCTTTTTGCAAATAATTAAGTATTATTCCAGAACTGTCATACTGCCAGTTTGAAAGAACACAACAAGCGGTGTGAACCTTTTACATTTTATGGCTAATTGTAATAGGCTGGGCTTATGTTGTCTTAAGATTTTCTGATTATTGTAAAAATGCCACTTAATTTTAATTGGCTATTCATAATTTTACTAAGAAATGACAAACATTTTATTTCTACATCAAATGTTCCAAACATTTTGAACAGTTTGTCTTAGGTAACTTTATCTAGAATAACAAATATGTGATACAGTCCTTAAGTGCATGTTTTGTAAAAATGATGATACATTTGGCCTTGCAGAAACACTGAGTCTGCATCTAAGGCAAGGTACAGAGTACATATGAAAGCATGTGCAGTTATTAAATAAAACAGGAAGCTCATATTTCAGCTATACTGTGCAAATCACAAATAAACATTACTTATAGGTAATCTTAAACAAATAGTTAGCCTTATATAAAAGATGCATTCTGTGATACTAGAATACTAGAGCTGCATTAAAACATCAGGAGTCATTGCATATTATTTTCTCTAGCTCTAATTGTCCTTAGTCTTGGAAGTTTTACTATTACAAATAGGGGCTTTCCAACTGTTCTGCTATCTGAAGCAGAGACAGGTAGACAAATAATATGATTGCAACTGTTATAAGTAATTCAGTCTGAGGTTATAAAACTGTAAGCAATAATGAGCAAATGATACAATCTTCGATAAACTAGTTGTACCAACTTAGTCTGTATCACAGGACATGCGACTCTGACCACTAGAATGTATTATAAAATTAACTTTTTAAAGTAATAATGGGATTTTAAAACACATTTCCACTATAGATTTTATGGAACCTTGGCTTCAATATTCTGATAACACTCCCTCTATAACAGGGCCTGGTGCCTATCACAACTTGGCCCAGTGCCTGCCACTCATTCAATCTTTGAAGGAGAGATGGGGAAGTATCTGTTTTTATCCACTGATGTATTAACTTGGGGGCAAATGCTTCAAGATTCTGAATTCAAAGTCCTTGACATTTGGTCACATTTGATGAAGTCAATTACCACATTACTGTCAATTATCAATTACATTCAGAGTCACCTGAGGGCCATATTAGATACCTTGACAAGTCAGACTGCATATCTGTTAATCTAAACACCTTAATTCTGGAAAGCTTCAATTACCCAACCAACAACTGGGAGTCTTACACTGCTAGCAATAAATATACTCACTGTATCCTAGATTTTATTAATACCATCCTCCTAGATGAAACGGACCAAGTTCCCACCAGAGGGAAATATATTCTTAATCATATCTCTACAAATGTAGTTTTTGCTGGCACACCTACTATTTCCACTCCCTTCATCAAAAATGGCCACCAAACTGTCACTTTTGCTTTCACAGTTACTACCAAATTACCCACAAATGCAGGAATATTTAGTGACTGCTCCAAAGCCAACCATATATCTCTATCTAAGGGGCTTAAGCATTTCAAAAGTGCTTTGTGTCCTGTAGACCTGATCTCTAGGACCACTACATTTACCCAGGACTATATAGATAAGTCAGTACCTATTAAGTATAAGTGTGGTACAAAATTCAGGTACTAAACCACGTCGTAAAACACAAAGATGCACAAAATTTATAAGAGGAGAAAATAGCATGGTTTGTATTAACACATTTTCACCATTGGCTGGCAGAAAGAGCACAAGCAATCTTCAATACATTAGTAGGAAGATTGTACTGGATCTGACAAAGTTGACTGATGAAAATTCATATCTGAGTAAATCTCCTTTGAGGAATATTACTGGAGAAGAAGCATTTTTTGAAACTTGATTTATTATTTTTATTTGTTTTAACTCGTTAGTTCTCTAACCAAGGGACCTAATACCATCTAGGACTCAAACACTCTTGGAGTCCTTCTCTGCTTTCAAGCCAGTCCCTTTAGATTTCTGTTTCTGTCCATCCTGGTTGGAGCCCAGGTTGGTTTAGTGTAAATAGGGTGACCACAATTATATGAGACCTGTAGCTTCATAGGTCCTAGCTGACAAATTTAGCTAGAGTGTTTTCCCTCCCTTGCATTACAGTATCCCCTCCCTTGAATAATAGTCTGCTCCTCCTTCCATTATTTTCATGAACCAGATCATGGAAGCTATCTCCAAAACTAAGCATAAAAGCTTTGTGACCCTGGACAATATACCAGACCACTTTGTTGTGAGGACAAAGCACCCCTCAAGTAGTACTCAAAGTACCCCTACCTACTCATGTGTGCCTGTGCTCTGAAGAACAGCAATTATGGTTTCTCTGCATAAGGGTGGTGTTATAAACTAACCCTGGTAATTATTCTAGTAGTGTAATTAACAGTGAAGTTGGTAAGGTACAAACACCTGGCCCTAGTCAGTTCAGTTTTGTGATAGGCAGGTCCTGCTTGCTTAATCTGGTTGATTTTTTTGACAGTGTCACTGAAGCTGTTGGTGAGGTCATTCTTTCCGTGTTGCTGATATCAGCCTTGCCAAGGCATTCAGTATAATTCTCAATGCAAGCTTTTTGTTTAACTTACCAGATAAAATATTAACCACTAGCTTACTGGGGTTGCTTATTGGCTCTCTTATTATACACAGATTGTCAGAGTCTGCAGTACCATCTCATTTAATAGATTAGTCACTAGTGGAGTCCTTCAGAACTCTATGCTACTTTTCCTTCTTTTTGGTATTCACTTTTATGATGTAAAAATGGATATCCAAAGTTTGTGGTTGACTAAGTTTTCAGATGATGGCAAACTGATCGCCACTATTCAGTCTCCTAACTCTTCCAAGAAGGACTAGCCAGATTCAGCATCTTGTCTTTGACCATGGCCTTACACTGGAAAAATGAGGTGCAACTGTATTTGGGAGGCACAACTTTTTCATTATTACATAAATAGCATTATGCTGCCAGTAGCAATCTAGGAGGTACTTTTGTCAGCTGTGAAGTATTAGTTACAGGAAAAAAAAAATTTCATAGAACAGTTACTTATCAAAAGTAAATCACTAAGAGCCCAAGAGGTTTTAGTCCTTCCTTATCAGGCCAATTGTTGCATATAATTTATTTACATTCATGTATACCAGCTTCAATGAACTTAAAATTTCTTAACCAAGAGAATCAATTGGCTAGGCTCCCTTGTTAGTTGAATAGCTTAAAAAGTCTGTTACTTTTTCGAATGTTCTATACAGTTCTGTATAAAGATCTCTGCATTGCCTTTTGGGCTATGAAAGACACTGAAACAGTAATAATATTAGGACTCTTGCTCCCAATCCCTTAACTTACATTGCAAAATAAATAGACTGTGGCATCGGATTTATTACACAAAGGATTTCCTATGTCTAGAACAAACTTCCCTTGTATATTACACGCTCTAGGGACCTAAACCTTGTCACCACAATAAACAGGACATGCTGGAGGGATTGATTCCTGTCCCAGAGGCTTCCCATACTCTGGAACAGGCTACCCATCGATGTCAAGCAAAGTTCTTTATTAGCACTCTAGTATAAGAAATACACCCAGGGGATCACTTCTGTGTGTCTGCTCGATAGTGGCACAGGAAAATAACTTTCTTGGGTGGCGTAAGCCAGAGAACCTTGTTGGCTAGGCTTACGTAGGCCCTTGAGCAAATAGTCTAGTATCTACATTAAATAAGGGGGGTGGGGGGGGCGTAGCCCACCACATAATTTTAATGTATTCACTATTATAAGAAGGTATATGCATTAGAAACGCATTGATATATATATATATATATATATATATATATATATATATATATATATATATATATCTTTAGTAAAAACTATTGGCATAATGTGGGGGGCTACACCCCCCACCCCCCACCCCCCTTATTTAATATTCTCACTCCAGGGTTGCACTGCAGTGGGGCAGGGGCTATATTCCATTTTTGACCAAATGAACTTTGACCAAGTGAGCTTTCAGTCAAGTGAGCTTTCAGTGAAGTGCAATGCCTGGTATCATTTTCAACTAAGTGTAATTCAACCAAATGTATGAAATCCATATATATATATATATATATATATATATATATATATATATATATATATATATATAAATGTGTGTGTGTATATATATATATATATATATATATATATATATATATATATATATTCAACAGATCCTTATGTGGAAAATGTTAGATGACTGACAAAATGGTTAAATTATCTGATGTTTCTTGAAAAGTCTTGGAAATAATGACAATCTTCTTAACCTTCAGCTTCTAATGTTTATACATACTTTGATCTGATGTGTATTTCTGGCATATCTACGTATTAGAGGTGCTATTATCATATGTGACATTCATATAGCTTCAGATATATTGGACACTCTCATTCTAATGTATATTTCATGGATTCAGATTTATTTAGTTGCTTTCATAATGCTTTTCTTTTTTGTTTTTATGCTATATTCTAAGCAGAGATGGATAATTTGTGTTGTCTGGTATTGGAGAGGTGGTAGATGGATGGTTTAGTTAAAATTTTAACTAAACTAGAAACTTTATGTTTCATGTATGTGTTTGTAAATAGTTTTGGGTTTTTGACAGTAGTGCTTAATACATGTTATGCATCCATGATAAGTACGTTTTCAGTAGATTTCAAGTCAACACAGAAGAAAGGTCTTTCATTTAGTAATAACATACACATTACAGTCAATGGCTTATAAATATTTATCATTAAATGTTAATGGTTTGAACAATAATGTCAAAAGAGCTGGTTTGCTTAAATATATCAAAATGCATAAAGCCCAGAACATCTTTTTACAGGAAACCCATCTATTAAAAAAAGACCTACAAAAATACTCATTCAGTGGCTATACCATTCAGGCTGATTCATGTTTTAAGACTAAGAGAAGGGACACTCTTATTCTATGAAAAAATACTTATACTATGCCAAGAATTATACATATAATTTCAGATAAATATGGGATGCTAAGCATGGTTATTTTGGAAATCAACAGGAAGTATTATACTTTAATACATACTGGATACCAGGACTGAGTACTAAATATGTTGACAAATATTTGGACCTGATTACTTTAAATGCAAAAGGGGGAATAATACCAACAGATGATTTTAACTACCTATTATCAGGCAATGATACTTCTAAAAATGGTAAATTAAAACTAACATCTCAAGCTAAGAAGTTAAATGACTTTACAAACCAGTTGAACCTTAAAGATATACATGGTCTAAGAGAACATTATTCCTTATTCTATACTCACTATTCATATCAGTTTGTATACAAACAAACATTGATAAGGTCATTGTATCAAATAATATATGCTCTAAAATAAGTGACGTATCTGTAATGACTTGTCCACTTTCGGACCATAATGCTATAAACTTTACATTAACTACACTTACAGATGGTTTACGATTTCTACAGAGAATTCTTGCTTACATAACTAAGTTAAATTACTTTAGGGAATGGATAATGAAAGAAATAGACATGTTTATAGAAACAAATGATAATGGTGAAGTGACTGATACTATACTATGGATCACCTTTAAAGTTATATACATGATAGAATAAAATCTTGGTACCTTAAAAAAAGGAGAGAGTGAGACAAAGCACTTTTAGACTTACAAAAAAACATAGACAAGATAAAAATGGACACAAAACCAAATAAAAAAGTAGCACATAACGAAATTACTAAGTTAAATCAAAATACTTGGAAGTTCTGAATCATAACGTAGCCATAAACCTGGAAAATTTGAAATTACACTCTTATGCTGTAAATCCCAAATATCTACATAAAATAGCAGTAAGATCCAAAAAAAAATAAACAATCAAAATCTTATTAATGAGATTAAATATAAAAGTGATGGTTCAGTTAAGAGTACATCTAACTTAATGGGCATATTAGAATTGTTCAAAATCTACTATAAAGATATAAATAATAACACACCGCTTTTGGAGACATAATGTAATAAATACTTTTATTCAAGAAAATATAACTATTAAGGTGTCAATGCAACAAAATAACATATTAAATAAACAAATAACACTAACAGAAGTGAAAGAACAAATAAAAAAAATAAAAGATAATAAAGCTCCAGGACTGGATGGAATAATTCCTGAACTATATGATTTTTCTTGAATATATAATAAAGAAAATGATGAGTGCCTTTACTGTGGTTAAGCAAAAATGTATAACACCCCCATCATGAAAATACTCAGTTATCTCCTCCATATTTACACAAGGTAAGGACCCCAAATTGTGTGATTCATATAGGCAAATTTCATTACTGAACACTGATTATAACATTTTCATGACAACATTAGCTAACATGATAAAGAAAATATTACCTAATCTAATACATAATGACGAGACAGGGTTCATTCTTCATAGAAAAGTGCAAGATAACATTATTAAATTACTATCATTAGTAGACATAGCATGCAAATACAAAAAACAACTGTTTTAAGTCTAGACACAGAAAAGGCTTTTGATTCTATTGGTTGGTCTTATCTATACAGAATTATGATTGGTTTTGAATTCTTCTCAGATTTTGTCAACTTATTAATGAAAATTTATAGTGGGACACATGCTTATGTGAAAATTGGATCATGTCTGTCCTCACCACTAGAAATCTTCACGGGAACTAGACAAGGTTGTCCTTTGTCACCATTATTGTTTGCTCTTTCAATGGAACCTTTTGCTACATACATCCGAAACAAGCAAAATATAAAAGGCTTTCAAATTACTAAGGACTTTTGTCCTAAGATACAATTATTTGCTGATGATATGTTGTTAATGTTGGGTGATATTGATGGTTCTTTGCATGATGTTATAAATACCTTAAGCAAGTTTGAAAGCATTTCAGGGCTTAAATTTACTCATAATAAATCCAAAATATTACTAATTAACAAAAAGATCAACAAAAACTAAGAGAGAATAGCCTGTTTAATTGGGAGAATGATATATTAGAATATGTGGGTGTCAGTATAAAGAGTACATGGAAAGAGTCTGTTAAACTAAACTACAATAATTTAATAGCCACCAATAGTGAACTAATCAAAAGAGGGAATAAAATGTTCTTCACAATGGAGGATAGGCTCTCTTTAATTAAAATGATAATTTTACCTAAAATTTTATGTACAGTCATTGATACTACCCCCTCCCAAAAACTTATTTAAAAATTAGATTCCATGCTAATTAAATTTTTATAGTTCCCCTTAAAACCTAAGATTGCATATAAATGGCACATTAGAGCTTGGAACTATAATGGGATAACATTCCCTAACTTAGATCTTTATTCCAAATCAGTTATAATTAATGTAATTTTACATTGGATCATACCTACCTATATATCTGGCTGGAAAAAAACACATAAGATTCATATAAATGATGTCAGAACTATAGACAATCAATTTAAGGAACAAAATGGAATAAATAGAGTTCGTTGGCTTTGACGTGAATTTTGTTTATTTAATAAGAAGTTTGATCATTTTTCTTATGACATTAATCAAATATTTAATAACTTTAAAAATATAATTGATTGTAATTACAACATTAAACAATTTCTATTTCTTATATTCCCTATAGCATACTCCCCTGATTGCCTAGATTCTTTCAACCTCAATGTGATGCAAAAATTAAAGAAAAATAAGTTGATATTCTGGCATTAGTTTATTGAAAATAAGAGTATTAAACTACTAAAGTCTCTTTTATGTAGTTTTGATAATAGTCAAGACAGTTGGTTGTTTATACACTCATTACAGCAGTTTATAGAAAAAATGAGAATATCAATTAACCTGAATTTATACTTAGTTTGGTTCAACTTTTTATTAGGTATCTTGAAAAGACAGATAATCAAAAATTAAGTATCTCACCTATCTATAAGATACTAAAAGAAGACACTCTAAAGTTTGACTCAGATTTTTGGAATTACTATGTAAAGATTAATGGAGAACAAATATCTGATGAATCCAAAAAATTGTTATTGAATTCTACGTATGGTATCTCTTCCTCATTATATTGAAGATTGTATACATGGAAATGTATGAATAGGAGTTTCTATACTCCACATAAAATAAATCTTATACTCAAAAACAGTGAAAGTAAATGTTGGGAATGTGAAGAATTACCAGAGGCCAACTGGGTTCACATGTTCATTGAATGTAGAAATGTTGTTCAACACTGGAAAGACTTCAGATATTTTGTAAATGCTTTATGGTCTGATAACTGTCATATTTCTAACTCACTAATCCTATTCAATGTTCCTTTACCTAATGTAATACCTAAATCTTAGATTCAGTTACTCTGGTCAATTCTTGTAATTGCCAGAAAAGTTATTACTTTAAACTAGAAAAGTAAACAAGATTTGATGTTTAAAGATTTAATTAATTTAACATAAGTTTTTTGTAAAAAAAGAATTGCAAACCATTTGTTATAGAACCCATAACGTTACTCACAAAAAATAGCATGGCAAAAACTGGAAAACCTTTTGAACAAATACTGATAACTTCTCATGGATTAAAATGGTTGTTTATCATGGATGAATGTAAATATTGTAAATAGTTTTGTTACTGTTTTATTGTATTTGTTATATGTACATTTGCGTATGTTTATAATGAAAACAAAATAAAAATGTTTTTGAAAAAAAAGAAACAGGATGAATGACATGCAATAAGTAAAGGGGGTGACAAGATGAGAGAAGGAAGGATGAAACAGGGATAAAGGGGTGTGTGAGAGAGCTGAGCGTTCATGTAATCACATAGTGCTTTAGACACTTAAAACTTAGTACTTAAAATACAAACACAAATGACTGACAAGAAGAGTTTATATATTTATTTAAGTTTGATAAATGGATAAGTGGAGTGATCAGCAGACCCTTTTTAGACATGACTTTGGCCCATTGGCACATTGTAAGACCCATGACAAATAGACACAGACAAAAGACATGCGGCCCATTGGCACATTGTAAGACACATGACAAATAGACACAGAGAAAAGACATGCTAATAAATACGGTTACAATACATATTGGCAAGCATTTTACATTATGTACAGTTAAGATCAGAAATTCTGTGCTAAATGCTGATTGCACCAAAACTGCAGGAATTTTCAAGGCATTGAAGAAAACTCAATCAAAAATATGTTTATGACATGAAAAAATGTGAAGAAAATCTAAATTACATCATTATCCAGGAACTCTAGTGGTTGAGATGTTGAGACAGAAAAGTGCAGACATCAGCTTTCTTCTGCAGGAGGTAGCATTGTTGAACATGCACTAGATGAAATGGCTGCTTTCCAAAATTAGGAGAGCACTATGAGAGACAGTTCACATGACAGTATTTTAATGCTACATGCCACCAAGCAGTTAATAATGTATCTTATTTACTGCATGACAAAAAAGTAAACTAAGGCTTTTATTGAATGTTTAACCTTAAACTGGAGGTGTACATTGGAAAAGAAGAACCCATAAGTAATAGACAAGTTTACAAATAAAAGTAATTTTTTAATATTTGCTTTAACAGTAGGTGCTATTGACTATCCACGATGGCTTGGATCTTTATTATATCTAAACTGACACTCTACAAGCTAGTATTTATATTTAATCAATGCACTGGTTTAGATCCATAGAAGGTACTCTGGCAGCACAATGCTTCAGTGCCTTCCACACATTTAAAACATCAGCTGCACAGTCAGGGCTACAAAGTGGAGGAGTCTTGATCTACATTTGCAGCAAGTATAGTCCCATTCCATATCCTAATAAGGTGTATGTCACCTTCTGTGCCCCTAGAATACCATAGCGCATACATAGACCTACTGAAAACACTCACCATTAAACCAAATACCTTCTTCATGGGACACTTTAACTACCCCTGTATAGACTGGAAAACATACACAGCCTCATTGGCTCAAGCAAAATGATTCCTGGACTTTATTAACACAAATACCCTTCACCACATAGTGCACACACCCACCAAAGGTTCAAACATACTGTACCTGTTACTCAGCAATATGGGAGAGCACTGCAACCCCACCTCCCACCAGTGTTACTTCCTCACTGGTGAGGTCGGACCACAAAGCTGTCTCCTTTGAAATAAAAATCAGCTCTGAAACCCCAGCAAGCCCTGCAACAGTTACAAACCATTTCAAAACAAGCTGCACCGTATTAAGTGATAGTTTATCAAAATTCAGTGCCCCTCTCAACTATGAGTTAACAACACATATGTGGAATTGTTCACAGGGGCCCTGTACAACCATGTAAATATCTGTATGGAGGCTGCTGCACCTACAAGAAGTAAGCCCCCCCCAAAAAAAAAATAAAACTCTAAAAGCATACCACAATGGTGGTATCCTGACCTTAATAGGGATAGGGTATATAACAAAAGAGAAAAAGTCATGACTAAAATCAGGAAGAGCAATTTCCATAATGATAGGAGCTCTGTAATTAAACTAAACAGTTAACTAATTAAGGAACAAGGCCATTTATGAGACTGAGAGAGATTCACAGGCTAAAGACAACCACAAAGCTTTCTACAGTTATGTCCAAAACCCCAAAGTTAGCACACATCATTGTGTTGAACTGGTGGTTAGGAGAATGACATACAGAATTTTCAGGCAGCCAAATTCTTCTAAGATTTAACCCTCCACCTCCCCTCTTCCTCCATCCATGAAATACCTACTATCATAACCCCTTCCCCAACATAGATCAGGTCCAAAAGGCACTCGCTAAGGCAGAAAACACAGCCTCTATGTGGCCTGACAGTATCCCACGATGCTTTCTATATAGCTGGAAACATGACCTATCAGGACAACTTGAATCACTTTTCAACTATAACTTCAAAATGGGCTTTGCAAAAGAAAAATGGATGACTACAATTGTTATCCCACTTCATAACCCACCCCACTGCACTGTTTGCATGGATTCCATCAGAGATCACCGGTATCCCCTGGTATACTTGTTAAGCCAATGATATGTTCCTTCTAACTCAATGACATATACTGTATTAAACAAATGCCCATCTTGGGAAAATAAAAATGAAAAATGTATGGGATTGTATGTAGTATATACAACAAAAACTTGTAAATATTTACTGTAAATATGTTCATAAGTATTTCTTTCATAGAGATCATATGAGTTTAGGCTGCTTATTTGTTCTCTCATATATGTAATGTGATGTTGAAGCTTTTCTCCCTGGGCCTCCGCTGAAAATGGACATGTATTCAGTTGGACTTTCCCGGTTAACAAATGTAAAATAAAATAAAAAATAAAAAAATAAGGGTGGACCATCAATCAACCCCAGAAACTACAGACTTGTTAATCTGCCTAGTCTATTAGCCATGGAAAGAATTATCATAGAAATGATCAACAAAGACATAGGCAACCTTCAGACACTGGACTCAACCCAGTTTCACTTTGTCAAGGGACGATCATGCCTACTGAACCTGGTGAACTTCTTTGAGAAGGCCACCAAGGCAATGGATGAGTGGAAAACAGTTCTTACCACCTACCTGGACTGGAGAAGGCATTCGATATGATATCACACTCAGGTATAGTTGATAAACCCACCAAACTGGGTATAAACCCCTATATAACTTGTAAGATTGCCAGCTATCTCAAAGATAGGACCCAGGAAGTCATAATTGGTGATACCACTGCCACTAAAAGGGGTCACCAGTGGGGTACCTCAGGACTCTTGTGCTGACACTGCTCCTATTTTGCATCTACTTCTCTGTGGTAAAGGCTACTGTCAAGGGTCTTTGGCTGATGAAGTTCACAGATGACTGCAAACTGGGAACTATTATAGATTTCCCCCATGACCCAAACATCTTATAAAAGGGTCAAACACAGACAAATGACTAATGCCAAAGTCATGGGCTAAAACTCAATGCCAAAAAATGCATTATAGTGCCTTTGGGGAAAACTGCCACCAAGGCTTATTACTTCATTGATAAGACCAAATAGTCAGGGATCTGGAAACATATATACACAGTAATCTGGCCTTTGACCAACATGTGGCCAAGGTAGTAAGACAATCATTCTTTGTTACTCAATTTATAAGTAAGGCCTGGCATCCAGGTCCAAGAAAATCATAGTACCACATTTTTCAGCCTTTATCACACCCAGCATTGAGTATAATACCCCCTTTAGCATGTACCTGACCAGACATATGCAACAGTTGGAATGCCCACAAAGGTTCCTTACCAGGAGAATCCAGGGTATAAACACATTGCCCTATATGGAATGTCTTAAAATGCTATCTGTATACTCTGTCTCCTACAGGTCACTAAGAAGTGATATATGCCTGACATACAAGGCATTCTTGGATCCAGCTCTGATGCACCTTTTGCACTTCCTCAAAACAAACAGCATCAGAACTACTAGATCCAATGATTTAAATTTTGCTTGTGACATAAATAGGACATGATGGTGAGACAGATATATGTCTCAGAGGATCCCCATGCTCTGGAATAGGCTTCCTATCTATGTGAAGTGAGGTCATTCCTTAACTCTGTTTAAGTGTAACCTTGATCAATGGATGAGAAATCAAAATTTCACCCAGGTCTGTCCGCCATGTCTCTGGTAGAAAGAGGCATACAGTAATGCCGAAACTAACATCCTCCCATATAACCTGTTTAAACTTCCTAACATAACCCTCCTAACAAATGCCCATGATACACAGTAAAACATTTGGGTTGGATTGCATGACAAGGCTTATAAAGGCTCTGGTGGTTGTTAGTCTGATATATAATTATGGACCTATGAACTGCAACAACACATTGAATAATATTTAATCAAGACATTATGACAATACAGTGAAACAGATCATTTTGGCCTAATTTTAAATAATAACCAATGACAAGCTCACAACTTATAACTGCAGTTCAGAGACATATATCTGGCACCTTGATGAATGCTTTCATGGAGTATAGAATGAAATAAAAAGCAAAATGTATACAGAAAATGCATGTCATAAATTAAGGGAAGGATAACAAATAAAAAAGTCATTAGGAAAAAAAGGCCAATACAATTTTAAGAAAAAACTTTTACATGCCTTCAGTATTAAGCCACATAGGTCTAGTTATATTAAACTTTAAAACAGAGAGTTTCATTATATTTGAAATGGTTTGTAACATTAGATCTCCATGTTTTTTTAAGTATTGATGTGGCCAAGCTGTGGTGGTGCAGCGATTAGCGTTGTCGCCTCACAGCAAGAGGTTCTCTCGTTCGATTGTCGGCTGGAGCGCTTTCTGTGTGGAGTCTGCATGTCCTCCCCGTGGTCGAGTGATGTTAAAGACATGCAGGTAGGTGTGAGCATGAATGGGTGTCCCTTCGTTAAAGGTTGGGCGTCGGGCTGGCAACTCGGCACTGTAAAACCCACTGCCAATCATGAGCAGACTGGAGTTCTGCTGTGGCAACCCCTAACCAGGAAAAGCCGAAAGACTTAGATGTGGTCAAGTACAGTGGATTGTAAATAGTTACAGCTACTGTTATGAACTAATACAAAATGCTGATATCACAGTTTATTTGTAAACTATGATGGGAAAAATAAACTGAGATGCATTTGAGCACTTTTAGGTCATTCAAACCCTTTTTTAACATCCTGTCTTGAGACTTGTCTGAAATACACTACTAATGCAAAACTAAAATCACTGGAGACCTTTGCTGAAGGATGTTTGCACAGGTCATAGGCAGTTATGTACAGCATGCACATTGTGTTCTTTTTACCAATGCTATCTGCACAGAGAGTTCCTTGCTGATTAATCACACACAACATAATGTTCTATGTCTTTATAAACTGTCGTCATCATCGACTGTTTTATATCACTGATAGAACATTTATTGTGCAGGAACAGTTTCAGAAAGGAAGATTGGAAAATAAAGCATGAGATAATACAAGTCACCATGAGACTGAGATTGAACACAAAAGCAGCAACGCAAGAGCAAATTGCCGTCCATAGTACCCTGGAACTGTTATGGGGCAGATGAATTTGTAGACATTGATCTGGAATGCATACCACAGTCACTGTGGTTGTATAGGCCCAGGGTTATAGAGACAAATGTCCACACAACTACATGTGCAGCAGTAACATAAGGGTGGTGATAGGTGATGTCCTGTCACATACTCCGCATGCACCAGTACACAGTCAGTGTGCAAAAATGGAGAGACATCTGCAGAGGACAGCACAGGCTCTAGCAATAACACAATATTTAAGACTCAAGGGTGCTCAGCAACAATAACAGATACCAAGGTGTAATGTGCAGCTGCAATGATAATCACAGAATATGAATATGCAGCAATAGATATGTTGCTGTAGAGATCTACCTGCTATGTGTAAACAAGCGTACACCTTGCAGTATGGACACACATGATTTAAAGGTCACAGAATGGTACTGTGTACCATTTAAAACAATACAGTACTTACAAAGTCAGGCAGTATGAATGGCATCTGACATCAGGGCAACTTAAGCAAGAATATCCCAGCAGACAATGGAAGTGTAGAAACACAAAACCAGCAATTATAGTTGCTGTATGGTGCTTGATAACAAGGTGCAAAGGTAACACCATAACTATACACCATATCCAAAGCAACCCATTAGTCAATCATAATACCACAACAGAGGTGGACTGGTAGCAAATGAGTCAAGAAAAGAACAAAGCATTACAGCATACATGAAACAATTGATACTATCAACACATGCAGGATGAATACAGACCACAGCAAAAGTTAACGAAGATACTTTGTAAAGTTAAGGCAGCATATCTGCATGACTTACATAGATACACATGTGTTGGGCCAGTGCCTGCCCTGAGCCCTCCTTTGATGTCATCATTACGGTTACAAGTGGCTATTGTAAGTCATTAGGCTGGCCTGCTGTACTGCCTGCCCATACTAATCTGCTGTATATTCACATTCCTCCACAAACACTGCAGGAGGAAGAGGAAAAAGCAATGAGTGAGTGAGTTGGCACTGGTGGAGGTAGAGATAGTACATGCAGGCTGTGGTGACCATCAAGCAGTGCCACAAAAACTATCTGGTCTCACATGGGATCTTTCCAGTGCTTTCAGTATAATGGACTTGTCAACAGAGTAGAGGAAGAGGAGGCTTAGCCAGGTTTATAAGATCAGTGGAAATAAAGGGTGGGGCAATGTACAGGGCTAAATATAGGTGCAGGATCTTCATGTATCAGAGCTACACCTGTGGTGAAATGTGTACAAGGAACTGTCCATAGGCACTGGAGCCTTTTGTCTTGCTATTGACAGGTGCATGACCACTTCTGCCCATACTGTTCCTAATTATGGGGGGGGGGGTGCTACTCTTTGGCAGTGAAGGCTCTGCATATCAAAGCATGACTTGTCATCCTTCAATGTCTCATCTCAGAACAGCATCTGCAATGGGAAAGAATGTACCCCATAAAGAGGCATATACAATCTCATTATACCCATACCAGAGCCCAAGGATGCCTCTGATGTTTCCTGCCAAAGTAATCAGGTTGTGACTTGTCACTGATGTATGACAGTGTCGTTTTTTTTATGTAAGCAAATGCATCCATGGCATGTACATATATCAGAACTGATATTTGCCTCTCACTGGCAACATCATTTATTAGTCAGGTTGCATATATGAAATGCAGACATACTTGGGTGGTTATGGTGCATGAGGTCATGGCAACATTGCTGTGGCACATGAATTGGGGTGCTGCATGACTACATTATGCATATATTTATGACAGAACATGTAATATGCACTACTATACATGCACCAACACTATACATGCATAAATGCTGCAGTGTGATATCAAGCCATGCAAGCACATGTTCCGGTTAACACCCCTTCATGCACCCAATGTACTGTTATTATGCTGCTACAATGCAGGCCTAATGTCATAGGGTGGGAACATGGTTGCAGGTTGGGGTTTTAATTCAGTGCTCCTTCTCTTTTCTCCAGACACCTGAAGTGCATCTACAGCTGTGCAAACACAGTTATAACGGTGTTTATGTGTAATTTTGCACTATACTGTGGGCAGCTTCTGCAACTGTTTTTGGCACTGTGACTAGCATTAGTAATCATGGCTATAGATGGTAACTGGAATCGTTCATAACAAATCAGAGTGATATATGTCCAACCTCAAATGCATGATGCAGGGTGAAATCATGCCATGCATGTGAGCTGTGGCTACCAATAAAATGCTTTGCATGTACATATTATATATGTCCAGTGTAACTGAGGATTACTTGTGTAGAGTGGTGGGCATGTCTGCACACTTAACTATAGCATCTAGTGTGCACAATGCAAGAAGAGCAGTATGTTTGACATTTAATCTAGCTGTTTTTCCTGGGATTTCAAGTAGGTCTTGGAACCCAAACATAAATGGTGTTGTTTCTGCCCATTACACAAGTACAATAATGATGGTAAGGGCATGCTGCATTATTCATGATACAAACATGTTCCGGGCATATACCAGTGGTGTTCCACATAGATCACTGGAAAGTGTGATTTTCAGAAATGGAGGACACTGTGCTTACTGTGGTATTTAGTGGGATTGGCTAGCCCCTTTCATTGTGCATTTTCATGCCTTTTTTAAGTTCAACAGCAGTCTTAGATGGCCTATAGTAATAGTCCATTCATACCTGCCTAGTTAGGTCTGAATGCAGACTGGCAGTGCTTCTTGAGTCTCCTGGGATACTAAAGGTACCACATACTGGTAATGATGGCTGTATTTCTGCCTGTGATTGCAACAAATCAGCTGGTTTAGGCACATTGCCTACAGATTCTGCTGCACTGTAGATCTTTCCTGGACTGCACTGTTGCTTTTTATGCATCCAGACAAATCATCTGAGTTGAATTGCTACACTCATTGTAGGCTCACTAACAGGATGCAGCTTGGAAGTGGATGACATGATGGTAAGGAGGAGATTGGACTTCCTGTGTATCCATGAGACAAGGTGGAAGGGCAGTGCAGCAAAGCCACTAGGTTTGGGATCCAGAGTCTACTACTCAGGAGGAGGACAGGGTAGAAATGGTGTGGGAATTGTGGTGAGGAAAAGGCTTCAGAAGGTAGTGGGGGATGTCATCAGAATTAGTGTTAGACTTCTAACAATCAGACTCCAGCCTAATGATAGGACAATATTCATAATCTCAGCCTATGCCCAAAGCATGGCTGTGATAGTGATGAAAGGAGTACATTGAGACAGCAGTTGCTGGGCCTACTAGATAAAGCAGGACACTTGAGATGGTGTGGTGTAGTGGTAGAGCACCAGCCTACCAAGTGCAGGTATGTGAGTTTGAGGCCTACAGGCCCAAACTGTTCCTTCTTTGGGTGGGATGTTGGCATAATTGTTAAAGTATTTCCCTTACAGATGCAAAGTATAGAAGTTGATTTTCACATGGGGTCATTGGCTAGGCTTAAAATGGCCCACAAGGGCAGTTAGCCTAGTATTAACCTATGAACCTAATATGAACTGATGTTGATAATGGGTGACCTGAATGCACATATCGGGACAGACAAAACAGGGTATTAGGACTGCCTGAGACCACATAGGTGGGGAAGCAGGAATAAAGAAGGAGAGGGTGTTTTTGACTTCTGTTTGGCAAATGGCTTGATAGTAACCAATACATGGTTCATAAAGAGAGACAGTCACAAGATCACATATAAGAGTGGGCAACATGAATTTCAAGTAGACTTCCTCTTAGTAAGGAAAGGATACTGGGGTAGAATCAGTGATTGTAATGTCATCCCTAGTGAAACAGTCTGCTCACAGTATAAATTACTTTTTGCTGAAATCAGCTGCAAGCAGTGGTCAGAGAAGGCTATGAGGTCAACAGAGACCAGGCTGAAGACCTGGAGGTTGACTGCAGAGAAAGCACAACAGTTCAAAGAATTATTCAGGGCTCTAGTATCTCAAGAAAAAGAGGAAATAGATGCAGTGGAAGAAGAATGGCAGAGCCTCAAAACAGGATGTGTGAGGACTATGGAACAGGTATGTGGCTGAGCCAAGTATGCAAATAAGATATATAAGGAAAGCTGGTAGTGGAATGCAGAAGTCCAATAAGTCATAAAAAGAAAGAAGGAGTGCAGGAAAAATAGTGACAAAGAAAAGACGGACCAAGCTAGCATAGCCGGCCTTAGGCATAGGCCAACTAGGTGGCTGCTTAGGGCGCCGTTCTAGCAGGGTCACTTTTCCAGTATTTATTTGGTGTAGGTAAACCAGGATAGAGGCACCAGGTGGTGTGAGGTGGGGGCTCCATGGAGCCCTTTTGCCTAGTGCACCAGTTGACCTAAGGCTGCTCCTGCAAGCTAGGATAGAATACTGGTTGGCTAGCAAAGAGGCTAAGAAAGGGGTTGCAATAGCAATGAACAAGGCATCAGAGGCAACCTACCAGCTTCTGGAAAGTGACTCAGTATATGGAACAAAGAAATTACATGAGTTTGCAAGACATAGACAGAATGATAAAGAAGATAGTCCTATACCCTTCGTAAGGGAAGCCAGTAGCAACCTGCTCACCAGTCCACTGGATATCAAAGACAGATGGAAGGAATACTTCCAGCTGCTTTTGAATGAAGAAAGCCCCACAGAAACTGTATTGCCCCAAAAAAGTAAGAACTGCACTAAGGAAAATGAAATCAGGAAAAGCAGTAGGCTCAGATGAGGTCACAGCAAATATGATCAAGATGTTGGGTGGATAGGGAATAAATGGCTCCTGGGGGTACTAATAATATTGTGGAAATTAATGTTAGTGCCACTGCACAAGTCCAAAACTGACATTCACAACTGAGGACAGTACAGTGGTATCAAACTCCTGTCACATCGCATGAAACTTCTGGAGAGGGTGATTGACTAATGAATACACAGAAGTAAGATGGGAGATGAGCAGTTTGGATTCAGATCAGGATGCAGCACAACTGACCTGATGTTTGCCATAAGAAAGAGTCTAACTGGGCATTCCTGAACTTGGAGAAAGCATATGACAAGGTCCTAAGAAAGCTGATTTGGGCAGTTCTGTGGTGGTTTGAACTCCCAGAAACATTGTAGAATTAGTGCAATCTATGTACAAGGACCCAATGACTCAAGTAAGAACAGCTTTCGGTCTCACAGAGGGGTTACCAGTGGGAGTGGGTGTGCACCAGATTTCATCTCTGAGCCCACTGCTGTTCATACTAGTGACAGACTACATTAATAAACAGGTTAGTGAGGATAAATTAACAAAGCTGCTGTATGTAGATGAGGGTTCCTATCACGTAGTTGAACCTTTACAAGTTCGAACCTCAAATGGTCGAGACCATAAGTTCAAATTTGTAAAAGTTTAAGCGTTTGAATGGAAATCTCCATAAGCAGAGGTTTCCATTTTGTTCAATGGGGTGTGATCTCGGAGTTGGTATATTTAAGTAGCAGGGGGTGTGGGGGTGCAGGGGGGCTTGCCCCCTTCTTAAAACAGTTTATTTTGTTTTCCGTTGTTTTTTGTTTTTTATCCATAGTCGAAGTTTTGTAACTTCGAATATAATCATTCGAACATTATGTGTTCGAAGTTATCAGACTTTGACTATGTGATATAGACCCTGTAGATGATATCGCATTACAGGCAGACTCTGAGGAAGAACTTCAGCAAAGGATGGGGGAATTGAATGCAAAACTGAAGGTATATGGGATGAAAGTGAGTAAACATAGCAGAACTGTAATGGCAAAAAATGGAGGAAATCAGAAGAAGAGAACTGAGATAGAAGGGAAAATAATAGAACAGGTTAACATTTTCAAGTATCTGAGAGAGGTGGTTGAGGAGAAGAGAGGTCTGAATGAGGGGGACAAAGTTAGAATCAGAGAGGCTGCAGCCAACTCGCACAGAGTGTCACATTTAATGTATTTCAGAAGAATGCCTAAGAAGCTGAAAAGTAAGGTGTACAAACCAGTGGTGCCACCAGTACTACTGTATGGTAGAGAATCAGGGGCAGTAAAGACAAAGCAGTTGAGGAAGGTAGAGGTGATTGAGAGAAAGTGCCTCAGACAAGTGGTAGGATGCACACTGTGGGATAGATGAAGAAATGAGGACATAAGAGCAGAGGCCTAGGTAGTTTCAGTTACAGAAAATATCAAAGAGAGACTATTACAGTGATTCAGGCACATGTGCTATAAAGCAGAACACAATCTGGTGAAGAAGATTTTAGACAGACAGGAAGACGTCAGAGGAAAATAGGGCATCCACCAAAGAGGTGGATGGATTGTGTAATAGAAGACCTGTAACAGTCAAGCTTGAGTGTTGAAGAAGGTAGGAAAGAGGCATTAAATAGAGAGAGAGATGGCAACAGTTGACATGATACCCTGAGCCCATGTACAAAATGGGGAAAAGGGGGGTTAATGATGACGTATATCATCTGAGTTTCACTTTTTCACATCACATTTGTGGTAGTGCCAGTCACCTCACCGATTTTTAACCATATTTTTTCTTGCAGTATTTCAATTCTGCCTGACAAAATGGCATTGACAGGAAGACATAGAATTGTGGGGGCGACTTGTTGAGATACTTTCACCAACCTGTAGTTACAGCACTTTGTACCAGATCTGGAACTGAGAACAAATAATTAAGCTGTAGGAAGACCAGATCTGAGGCAGAGAACATAAACTGTAGAAATACCAGATCAGGGAAGGAGAACATATATAATTAATCTGTAGGAATACCAGTTCTGGGAATGAGAATATATAACTAAATTGTAGAAATACCAGATCTGGAAATTAAAACATATAATTGAACTGTTGAATACCAGATCTTGGAATGAGAACATATAATTAAACTGTAGGAATACCAGTTCTGGGAAGGAAAATATATAATTAAACTGTAGGAATACCAGATCTGGGAATGAGAACATATAGATAAACTGTAGCAACACCAGATCTGGGACTGAGAACATATAATTAAACTGTAGAAATACCCTTGTTAATATATTATTTAGTGCAGGTGTGACAGAAACTAAAGTACACATGGCTTGGTGAAAATAGTTCATGCATTTACATTAACTGTTAAAGGGCTACCAGAATGATGGTTTCATTTGTGGCATTTATGCAGAAAAAAAATCAAAATATCATTACCAAACCCACTATAGCACTTACCTGTGCATTTAGTTTTTGTTTGGCATGTCTTGTTATCTCTGTACCAACACTGTACATTATGCATGGTGTTTATCACTCCCACCATTCAGCCAGTATACTTGAATGAAAATATAACACATTTTATGGGCTAATGTACCATTGTTGTGAAAAATTTGCAGAATTTTGGGATAGCTACAGTGTTTTCTTGCAAGCAGAATGTGTGACTAAAATATGATAAAGATACAGGAAAAAGCTTCAATTTTCATTTGTTATTTTAGTTGGAAATTGTTGAACAGATTCTTCTGAAAATACTTCTTGTTAAATTTATTTTCTGTTATACAGCCATACTACAAACATATTTTCAGTTGTTTAGTTAAACTTAATAATAGAATGATGGTGGATATCCAGAATAAGGTACTTCACTCTGGTGGTGGTACTGTGATAGCATTGTCGCCTCACAGTAAGACAGTGACTGGTTCGACTCTCAGCTAGAGCGTCTTCTGCGTGGAGACATGCATGAATGGGTGTACCTTCGTTGAAAGGTTGCGTGTTAGGGCTGGCAACTCAGCATGTAAAAATCAACTGCCAATCATTAGCAGACTGGAGTTCCGCTGTGGCGACCCCTAACCAGGAAAAGCCAAAAGACATAACAACTCTGGTGGCATCCTTCGCTACTGAATGATTTATTAAGTAATCTTTGCAATTCAGAGCTTTTGTCATCTTCATCCACCATAGACTATAGTCGAACTGGCAGATGTCTGCAGTACTTATTTTGCAACAGAGTAACGTTAGAATCCAGTGATATTGCATCATAATATTGATATAACCTTTCATTACCTTTTCATAATGCTAAGGTTATGACAGAAGTCAAAGGGAGAGCACACATTTCCCAATAGTTGGCCCAGTCCCTAAAATATGACACCACCACAATGACTGTGAAAACGATACACATTTTGTAAAAATGGGGTTGTCAGTATTCAGACAGTAAGAAGACCTGGCAAGGAGGGGCCTATCTGGCCATACAGACATCTATTTATAAAAGGTAACCTGCCCAAAATATGCTATTAGGTTTAAATATGCCATGACTTCTGTAGACCCCAGCACTGGAGTCAGAACTGAAGTCAGAGCTTGTGAAATGGCAAAATTCCCCTGCTGACAGGATTATTTCTCATACCAGTTCCACCCATGTTTTTAAATGCAGCAGTATTATACTCACAGGCAGTCCATATGGAACCATGGACTGCCCCATTACTGCACAGTCAAAATAAACAACAATAGATAATGACAACATTCAGGGACAGAAAGTTCATTCACATTTAATGATTGTTTTTTACATGAAGACAATTAGTAACACAGAGAGTATCATGCAATAATTTACATTTTAGGGTTTGTTAGCTCACAATATAGAGGATTATGACTGAGTCAATCATTTTCTGTTTGTTAAATTGTTTCAGAAATATATTTTTTGTATCCATTTTGAGAATATATCAACAAGTAGTTATGATATGATACCCAGTTATATCTCTAAAAAAATTTAAACATTTTAAGAGTAGGAACATGAAGTAACAGTTTTTTTAGTATATGGAGTACACTGATTACATTCTGAAATTGAGAAAAAAAAAAGATATACTTTTTAAGCCCTTTACTAGTATGAGACTTGATCTTAACAGCATTTAGGGGTACTTAATAAAACCTTATTATGAACACCTAAGCACTTTTAAGACTGGGTCTTGCATTAGCGACTGATAGCCGAGAATGCTATAGCAATAACCCACGCCTGGGTGTGGGTAATGCTGGATTTACCCACGGTTGGTGTGGTTTGGTCATGAGGACGAAGCCCGAGTGGCCAAACAAAGACAACCATGGGTAAATCCAGCATTACCCACACCCAGAAGTGGGTTATTGTTATTATACAATGACATTATTTAAGAAAAATATATATATTTTTCTTAAATAATGGCATTGTATAATGCCTCCTTGCTGCCCTTCTGCAGCTGTCTGGTATTCTGCCGCAGTTCTGATGTACTGCGCATGCGTATGCTTACGCAGTACATCAGAGCTGTGGGCAAAAGCAATGGAGAAAGCAAGATCTCTGTTGCTTTTTACAAACTGTCTCGCTATGTTAAAGGAGTTTAACATAGCGAGACAGTTTTGAAAAAAGCAACGGAGAAAGCAAGATCTCCGTTGCTTTTTACAAAGTGTCTCGCTATGTTAAAAGAGTTTAACATAGCGAGACAGCTTTAAAAAAAGCAACGGAGAATCTCCTTTACTTTTTTTAAAGCTGTCTCGCTATGTTAAACCCATTTAACATAGCGAGACACTAAAAGCAACAGAGATAGGAAGATCTCTGTTACTTTTTTTAAAGCTGTCTCGCTATGTTAAACTCCTTTAACATAGCGAGACACTGTCTAAACAGCAACGGAGATCTTGCATTCTCCGTTGCTGTAAAAAAAGTTATACTAATGGAAAAAGTCTGGGCGACCGGACCTTTTCCCATTACTATAACTCTGATTTACAACGTGCACGCTGACCAATCAGTGTGCATGTTTTAGAATATTAATGGGGGGGGGTCATTGTATAATGGATAGTAATCAACAGTGGCAGAAGATAAAACAGCTTTGAAAACTGTTAGAATGTCACTATTCCACACTTACAAACAAATAGCATGACAGATCAAAGTGCCTAAAAGCTTTTAAAACTGTTAATTATATACAGGAGCACTTTATTTCTGTCTGCATTTTTTTCTGTAACTGGTAGTACATGTAGCAGATAAAGTTCCATGCATTGCAAAGCATTATGATCAGGCTACTGATCATAGCCCTTTTTTATGTGTTTTCAACATAGATGCCAAGATTCACCTCTGGAGATTTGCTCGAGGTGAATTTCTAGGCATCCATGTCTCAGAAGTCCCAGTCATAATCCTTTATATCAACTGCCACACACTTTGGGCTAGATGTAAATGGTACTCAAAGCAAAGTGTCTTTCTTATGGACCAACTGCATTAAAAGCTGTTTGGCTCTGACACACTTCTGTTTGTGTAACATGGCAACATGTGCTGCAGCTTATAAATTTTGTCTGTAGACTTCCAATGCAATTTTGTGGTAGCTGCTATCTGTTTGACAGCCTGAGCCTAACTCATAATAAGCTTCATAAAAAGCAACCTTGTAATTACAAGGTTATTTTTTCCTGTTTTTGAGTGTAATCAGTTACCACATGACCGGTTTGCTGTGTTTATGAGAAATGGATTTCAAGAAGTTCATCTTCATGTATATTTCTTGGACACCATTTTGATGACACATAAACCAGTTATGATTGCTGATCTGATCATTTCTTTGTATTACATGGGTAGTTTTGGGTACTATGATATTCAAAAAAGGATATAAGAGTGAAAAGTGTCTAGCAGCTTTAAAAACTGTTAATAAAGATCATAGTGCATCTTCACTGCATGAACTTTTCTTGGCTTAATTTTATGTCGAAAACTGCATCTTATTAAAAATGTTTCATTATTCTCCTCTGAGCAGCCTCATAGGTTACAAAATATAAGTAGAGCTGTGTTAATCTATTGAGATAGTTTTATTTACATTATGATATATTATTAGTTTGAATGGTGAATGGAATGCAAAACTGGAGGCACATGAGATAAAACTAAGTACAGATAAGACAGTGGTAATGGCAGCAAATTGGGGAAATCAGAAGAAACTGAGAACTGATATAGAAGGGAAGATACTGGAACAGATTAAGAGTTTCAGGTATCTGGGAAGGGTGGCTGAAGAGAAGGGAAGTCTGAATGAAAAGGTCAAAGCTAGAATCAAAGGGGCTGCAGCCAACTGGCACAGAGTGGCAGGGGTAGTGTATGACAGAAGAATGCCAAAGAAGCTGAAAAGTAAGGTGTACAAGACAGTGGTGTGACCAGTACTACTGTATCACACACAGACCTGGGCTGTAAAGGCAGAGCAGATGAGAAAGCTAGAGGTGCTAGAAATGAAGTGCTTGAGAAGGGTGGTAGGATGCACGCTAGGGAACAGACGAAAAAATGAGGATATAACAGCAGAAGACAAAGTAGCTCCAATTACAGAAAAGATCAAAGAGAACAGATTATGGTGGTTTGGGCACATGTGAACAAAACCAGAAGACAATTTAGTGAGGAAGATTTGGGACAAACAGTAAGAGGGTAAGAGGAAACAAGGGCATCCAACAAAGAGGTGGAAGGATTGTGTGAGAGATGATCTGTGACAGTCAAGCACATGTGTCGAAGAAGGCAGGAGTGTGGCATTGAACTGAGAGAGATGGCAACAGTTAACCTGACACCCTGGCCTCATGTAGGAAATGGGAAGAAGGGAGTGATGATGATGTTGATGACATTACTAGTGTGATTACACCTTATTGCATATTTGGTATGCCAACTACTTCAACTGTAACTTGGCATTAAGTTTTATGTATTAACGCATTTACAACAAATACATATTTTACATATTTATTGCAGTAGGATGCATAAGTAAGTACCATATGGTTTAGACTATAGCACTTAGACTGTGTTAATTCATGCTGATTTTCTGTGCCATGTAGAGCTGTGTATTAATATGAGTACACTATATAAACATTTGTTTCATTTGATTAAGTCCTACTTCTTCAATAAATGTGTGGTATATGAAGCAGCAGATATCATAACCTTTGTTTTATGCCTGCATCATCAGAGGTGAGGACAGGGAAGAATGTTTAACTTAGCTACACACATAATGAGTTACTGTAGGCAAGTCCTCATGTGAAAAATCTGGGGTAGCATCATTTGAGTGATACTACATGCTTTGATGGCAGAGGTCTTTGAATGGCCTGACTTAATGATAAAGTCTCTTCAATGATGCTCTTTGGCATGAAGGTTGGGCCCCTTCAGTACTACTGTATTCTGTGATAGTAGGGTCCCTTGTGTGACAACAGGCAGCCTAGAGTGTCATTATATGGTATGAGGCAGGGCTGCTTTATTGGCATGATGTAATGACGATGCAGGTTTAAGTGACATCACATAACATGAACTCTGGAGTGATGTTTTATGATGCCATGTCAAGGCCGCATATGTGACATTACATGGCAGGGCCCGTGGAGTAATATTTTATAATGTGGTGGCAGGGCCTTTTAAGTGACATTACACAGTAAGATTACCAAGGTGTTGTTATGATTTGACATAGGATGACTGCATGTCTTTATGACAGATTCATTGCATGTTGTGTTGTCAGGTCCTCTGCACTGTCCTGATATGGTATTTATTTATTTTATTTATTTAATATTTGTTGACCGTGATAGTCCGACTGGGCACATACCCTTTTTCAGTGGGGGCCTGCTCCCTTGAGTGCTATTATATGCTATGATGGCAAGACCCAGCAGTGCTATTATTAGACATGACAGCAGTGGCATTTATATAACATTATATGTTATATGTTATATAACATTATATGTCCTGATCAACATGCTATCTTACACATTTGTGATGCAGCAAAGTGGAAACGGGACAGCTGACTAGGTTGTAAACCAGAAGCTTAGCCCATGAATTTCCAGTTTGCTTTAAAGTTTGAAAACCAACTGGCTATTACTGTATTTCAAGAGGTCCCTACCAGATGACTGGAATGTAAAGTCATCCTCCTGGCTTCCTTGGAAGAGTCTGTCAATGTATTTTTAGCCTTCATCTGCAAAATGTTAAACAAGGAAAGGATGTAGGTAGGCAAGTATTATGACGTTAAGCTTAGGATATAGAAATTCAGTTACTGTGGCTTTAAACCTTTCACCACCCCTTATTGAAAAGCGAAATGGAAATTCTGAATCCGTGAAACATAAAGGCAAATAACAGACCAGTTTCCAGC
The DNA here is from genome assembly GCF_019279795.1 of Protopterus annectens. Taxonomy (NCBI): domain Eukaryota; kingdom Metazoa; phylum Chordata; order Ceratodontiformes; family Protopteridae; genus Protopterus; species Protopterus annectens. Next base: position 281,166,348 of record NC_056737.1, read on the forward strand.
AAGTGTAACTTTATTTTTTTTTAGAATTTTGTTACATAGCTGTAATATTTCATTCTAACACTCTACGTATCACAGTGCCTTTACTGTCTGATTGATCCTGGTCACGCTATCAGTTGGTATAAATGAGCTGCATTAAGCACCTGGGAATGGGACAGATTACTATAGAAAGTTGTTTTTATTTTGGTATTTTGGTTTCAAATATTAGCATAGAATGTGGAACCATACATTTATAAAGATGTCTTTATCAATTCATAGAAACACTCTTGGGAAGGTAATACAGGTTTTACAGCTGTCATGTAAGACTTTTTTACTTGGAGTAGAAACCTACATTTTACCAAATGAAATATTTGCTCCCTTGGCTGTTATAATTGAGGTTTCAGTTCAGTCTGCTAAAAATCACATAGCACCACCTATTTATAATGCATTTTATAGCAGGTGAAACACTGACAGAAAGAAAGAAATTTTATGTCTCCTGCACATTTGGTGCAAGACACTGATATGTGTGATTATTTACTGGAAGCACATTGTCACAGAAATGTTTATGATACATTTAAAGCTTAATCTAATTGTGTTTCTTCATGTTAACAGTACATTTCATATGTGCATTTTGTCCACTTACACTGCACCCATGCTCTTTCATATAGCCTAAAACTGAGGAATATACTAGATGAAATGATTAGGTGCAAGGGCACAGATGACAAAGAAAAAGGTATTCTCGGATGCAAACTTCCTAAAGCTTGGATATACATGTAGTAAGAGACTTCTGAGTCATATACCTAACCATTACAGTTTGTGTGCTTCTGTTTGTCTTTGTGGGTGTGTGTATGTACACACATGCTTTATGCATACATATGTGTATCTGTAGCTGTATATAAGTATGCGCGCGCGTGTGTGTGTGTGTGTGTGTGTGTGTGTGTGTGTGTGTGTGTGTGTGTGTGTGTGTGTGTGTGTGTGTGTGTGTGTGCGTGCGTGTGTATGTATATACATCTGCATGAATTTATGTTCATGCACACCTGTATGTCTGTATATGTGCATGCATTTGTGTGTTCATAGGTTCATAGGTGTGTACTAGGCTAATGGCCCTGGAGCCTTTACAAGCCTAACCCGCAGGATTACCCTGGCATCATGCCACCTGACCTTAGTTCCCAGTGCTTCTGTTGCGTAAAGCCACTGGAGTGATCCCTGGGGTGAATTTTCTAGTTCCCATCCACAAATCAAGATTTCTCTTGAAGAGGGCCAGTGAGATGCTTTGTTTGACATGTATGGTAAGTCTATTCCATAGCATGGGCAGTCCCTGTGTTATGAACCTGTCCCTCTAGCATGTTCTGTTGATTGTGGTAATGAGGTTGAGGTCTCTGGAGCATGTGGTGTGGAGGGATTGGGATTTCTTTATATGTAGCATTTCTAACAGAGCTGGGTCAGACATGGCTTTGTAAGTCAAGCAGAGATCGCCTCTAAGTAGGCAATATGAGAGAGAGAATAGTTGGAGTTTTTTTAGTCTGTCCATATAGGACAAATTTTTAAGGCCTAGGATCCTCCTTGTGAGGTACTTTTGCAGCCTCTCCATTTGTTGTAGGTGTTTAGTGAGGTACATGCCAAATGGGGCATTGTACTCAATGATTGGCCTATGAGGGAAGAGTAGAGGGAGACAATGACCTCTTTCTTCCTGGATGCAAAACCCTTAGTAATGAGATGTGCCACATAGAAGGACTTTCTGACCACAGTGGCAATGTGGTGATCAAAAGAAAGGTTGCTGTCAACCTGTGTTCCCAGATCTCTTATAACGCCTTCTATGTTTAGTGGACTACCATCGATGTGGTAATTCATGGGAACCAGGTTTTTCCCAAAGGGGATGACGATACATTTTTTGGCATTGAGCTTAAGGCCATGGTTCTGACACCAGTCATTGGTCTCAGTGAGGCCTTTCTGTAGGATGTCAACATCACTTGGGAAGTTAATAACTTCATAGGGGGAGTGTGTGTGTGCACATGAGTTGGTGTTATGTGGAATGCTTTTAATTTGCTTTTTTCGGGCAACTTCCTAGACTGTGGTGTGCTTTTCATATATTCTATATGCACCATTCTTCTATAGATGTCTATATTGCATGACCTTCTTTAGCCAATCACATAGAATGTGACTGAATGCTAAGCTAAGCTTAATCGGCATGTGGCCAGCAAATAACACAATGATTTACAGTGCCACATTTTGCCATAGTACATCTAGGCCTAACGTGCTCATATGATGTATGTTATTGACATCCCCATGTCAGCACAACATGCTGAATGTATGCATGGTATATTACAGGAGATTATACAGTTGCACCTATGTACAGTGCTTGTTTGACTGCACATCATAGTGAGTGAACAGATGTGAGTGCAAACTGTGAAATTCAGGATGTTTGCTAGCACCTGCAGAAATACTATTGTCACCACCTCAAAGTTTTCATCTTGACTGTTTTAATGGCGTTCTCAACTGCTCTGTCTTGTATATCAGTCTTATATGAATATAGGTCATAAAGCACAAAGATAATATGGATGTCTCATAAGTCGAGTTAGTCTCTCTCCCCCGGACAAAGCCAAACAGATGGGGGTCTAGTCTGATATGATTTTTGATATTATTTATTAGGTTGTTATTTATCATATGCCTTTACGTATGAGACTAGTCAGGCTAATGTGTCTGTAGTTCCCTGAGTCTGTATTGGGCCCCTCCTTGTGGAACAGCATAACAACTGTGCTTCATACCTTGGATAAAAAAAAACAGTTGTTAAGTTCAGGTAGAACAATTTGAGGAGTGGGTCTACCAGTCATACCTCTCAACCTCTTAGAGCAAGAAATCAGGTCAAAGCTATCAATAAAAAGGGGGCAAATGACCACATATAGGGACAATTTTTAAGTATTGCTCTTACAAATTTGCTTGAATAAGAGGTTTTACATTATTTTTTTAAAGGATATGAAGTCTAAAACTCAAAAATCTGCCATTTTTTTCTAACTTCAGTCTTTAATGATTTGCCACTAATTTGTCAGACAAAAACACAATTTTATGAAAAACAGACCAAAAATATGAGGCAAAAATCTGGACATGCTACCATTCTGACAAAGTCTGTACATTTGAGAGGTATGCTGCCAGTGCATGTTTTGTACTGTTTATTAGTATTGCTATTAGGTCTTTACAGAGGATGTAGTTTTTGTTTTAGGCAATATTTTCATTAATTGCTCTTTGGTGATAATGGGAGCCTGGATAATCTTATAAGTAATGGGACTCTGAATGGCTGTTTCTGGTGTGAGATTAGCACTAATATATGAGCTAGTGTTTGTAATGTCCACTGGATCGGAGTAGCTAGTGCGATAATGTATCTAAAGAAGGATTTATAATTATCTTTAGCTTCAGACGTTAGTCGGAGTCCATGGAATGCTTTTGTTTTCCTGATAGCATTGTTTAATTTATTTGATTTTGTTACATTACTTATGACACTGGAGTTCTGTTTTTACTGTATACTTTGGAGAGTTTAGAAGACAGTTCTGAAAACCGATGACTGGTGGTCCTTTGCAGAAAGGTTTAAGGTGCCTAACTATGTTAAGATATAGCTGATATGTAACCAGAGCTTTCTCCTTAGTAGTATTTATAGCCTACAGGCAGTAGAAAATGAGACCAATGCTATCAGAGGTAGGTGGAGTCATTTTGTCAGATGAAGCAACCTCCAAGAAGACAGGTTTACCCCAAGGGAAAAAAGGCTGCCTATACTGTAAGATGCCATATGTTATTTACTTATCTTGTCCAGAAGAAAATGGATTAAGGTAAGCATGCATTAGTAAAATAATAAAGTGAGGTTTTGTTCCCCTTGCTCATCCTTACTAATGTATACTAATCCTACCTCAAAACCCAACCATATGCCTTACCTTAGGAAAAAAAAAAAACTTTCTATGATATTACCACAACTGAGACAAAGTATGTCCAAATTTAAAAACAGGACTTTTGTTAACTGATCACAAATCAGTTTTGTTTCAATGTTTTATTTCAAAATGCTGCCATTTATCATCCATAGTTTGATGCTTCTGCATTTCAATAAATCAACATGTACTCACACACACACACACACACACACACACACACACACACACACACACACACACACACACACATATATATATATATGTATGTATATAAATATATATATATATATATATACATATACTACACACACACACACACATATATATAATATATATATATATGTATATATATATAAATACACACACACACACACACATATATATATATATATATATATATATAAATACATACACACACACACACACACGCGCACACACAAAATATATCTATCTATCTATATATATATATATATATATATATATATATATATATATATATATATATAGATATATATATATACACACACACACACACACTATATATATATATATATATATATATATATATATATATATATAGCAAGGACTATATTATGTGTGTGTGTGTGTGTGTGTGTGTGTGTGTGTGTGTGTGTGTGTGTGTGTGTGTGTGTGTGTGTATGTGTGTGAATCAGTCTATGTCAAATATTCAGATCTGATCAGAAGACATATTTTTGTAACTGGAAATTCAATTATTAGAGGAACTAATACTTACATTTGCAGAGAAGATAATGAACATCGAATTGTGTTATACCTGCCAGGAGCAAAAACAGAGGATGTGAGACAAGCCGTAGCACTCCTTAATGTGAACATTGAATAGTGTTATACCTGCCAGGAGCAAAAACAGAGGATGTGAGACAAGCCGTAGCACTCCTTAATGTGAACATCGAATAGTGTTATACCTGCCAGGAGCAAAAACAGAGAATGTGAGACAAGCCATAGCACTCCTTAATGTGAACATCGAATAGTGTTATACCTGCCAGGAGCAAAAACAGAGGATGTAAGACAAGCCGTAGCACTCCTTAATGTGAACATCGAATAGTGTTATACCTGCCAGGAGCAAAAACAGAGGATGTGAGACAAGCTGTAGCACTCCTTAATGTAAGGAAGTACGAATCTGTTTCTGTTCATGTCAGTACAAATGGTTTCATCAGGAAGGACTCTAACTGTTAGTAGGGAACTTACAGCCCTTTTAGATAGCATAGCCTGTACAGGTGTTAGGACATATTTTTCACAAATCACATATAGAAAGGAGAGTCAGGTCACCCTGAATGAAAATAATTTTTGGTAAATTCCTCATTGAAAAAAATGTCCCATTTTAAAAAATGGAAATGTGTACAACATCCAAGCCAAAGTCTGGGCACACATGTTCAGATAGGATGAAGTGCATTTGGCAAGATCATGGAAGAAGATTTTTGCAGCAGATATTTTGCAATATTTGACAAACACAAAGCAGGATTTTTGCCAGGTCGAAAATGTAACATTTCACAGACAGCAACATTTGATGCATCTCTGATGGTTGTTAATGCTATGAACATAAATAATAAACTATGTCTTTATTGAAAAAATGCTCTGTTCCCACAGGATTGATGTTGTTATTGTTTGTGAAGCATGGTTAAAGAACAATGACTGGAAACCAGTTCTGTCAGGGTATAAATGTTTTTACTGTAACAGACATTCTAACAAAAAAGTCAGATGGACTTGTTATAATAAGGATTAAAGATAGCTATGAGACCTGTGATTATTACATATTTAATGATAACACCAATGCTGTATATTGTGGAATTGTGACAAAAAAGACAACCCTGGAGCATATAAAATCTGTTGGATTGTATAGACCACCAAAGTCAAGGGCTGATGACCTAATGGAATTCATACATTTTTTACATGAAAAGCAGGAGGGAAGAATAATAGTGGCTAGGATTTAAAATTACCATAAACAGACCAGAATAATATTGATTCAACAGCATTATTAAGAAAATTACTCACAATGTATTTTCAGGAATAATTGCTTCAGGTAGTAAAAAAAAAAAAAAAAAACTACCAGGGGACAGAACATACTAGACAGTGTGTTACTAAAGAAATCACTGTTACTTCATGTCACGTTTTAGCACTGTTGATGTGCAGTGATCATGCGGTTATAAAGGTTAATTTGTTGCTAGATAATTCTGTCAAACTGAAATCTATACTAGAAGATTAATTATAGATTATATGGATACAAACTGTCACTATGAAACATAAATTGGAGTGATGTGTTCAGTGGAAAACACTGCAGAAGGAATGTGGAAAGCTTTGAAAGAGAAATTGTTTGACTGCAAGAAATGAAAAAAAATGTTTAACATCAGGATCTAAGCATAGAATATCAGATAGATATAGTTTCATAAGAACAAGATACCTGATTAAGGTGCGAGACAAAAATATAAGAAATGGAAAAGAGGTTGTACTACAACTTTGAAAATTGAAATAAACAAGCTGGACAAACAAATTAAGCACAATGTAAGACAAAATCAAAAATGTTTTGAAGAAAATTTATATAAAGATATTGTGCATGAGGAAACCATTTTATAGATACATAAGATATGGAAGGAGTAAAAACATACAAAATAATAAACTGTTTGCAGATTCTAAAATTTATTCACAGACCCAACAGATTATATATATATTTACAAAATCTTATACAAAAGAGTTTGGCTCCACAAAAGGGGTGAGAAGTTGTCCTAATGACATCCCTGTAACCTAAGATACTGAAATCAAATTAGATTATATTGAAAAAGAACTATGCATGCTGGATCCAAACAAAGCACAGGGAGGAGATGAAATTAGTAACAATTACCTGAGAACGTCAGCAAGAACTTAACAGTAGAATTATATCTATTATTTACTAGGTCATATAAATATGGGGAGATTTCTCAACATTCGAGACATGCTTATTAAACCTGTATTTAAAGGAAAGGGGAGTAGGACAAACCAAAAATCATGCAGACCCTTAAATCTTCTTTCATATTGTGGAAAAAATAATGGAGAAGGTAATATTCTATTGTCAGCATTGGAAAGGTTGGGACTTGAAACCATATATCAGCATGCATTTGTTGAAAATTGATCTACCACCTATAGCATGATGATCTATAATGATACAATAATAGCTATGAATGAAAAATTGTGCTGTAATGTAATTCATATAGATTTAACTTCAGCATTTGACAGGGTCATCCACAAAACACTGATCAATAAATTAGAAGAACTATGTATTGATGTGCTCTTGATAAGATGGACAGCTGCATGGCTTACAAATAGAACATGGCAAATATCATAAAACAATTGGATAGGCAAAATTCTATGTTACAGTCGGAGTGTCAAATAGGGTTCTGTGCTAGGCCCATGTTTGTTTAGATTGTATCTTTCAGCTCTATCTTTTAAATCTAAGGTGCCTTATAATCTGTATGTCGATGACTTGAAATTGGGTAAACTGATTACATGAGTCACAGACAGGGCATGTCTGCAAAAGAACATGACTAAATTAATACTTTGGGCACAGGAGAATAATATGCTGACAAATACATCAAAAACATAGCATATGAAAATTGGCAGACATAAATTGAAAGGTGAATATTTAATACAGCACATATTGACTGAAAGTGTAGATTCATTTAAGGACCTGGGTATATGGGTAGAGACAGCTTTGAGGTTTTTTTTTCTAATCATATCAACCAGTTGATTAATGATAGTTATAGGTTGTATAAAAATATTTATAAAGTCTAGGAAATCAGAAATGACAAAGTCATTGTTTATTAGTTACATTAGATCCAAAGGTGAGTATGGAATAACAATATGGAAACCTTATAAGAATAAATTGGAAAGAGTACAGCAGAAATATTGTAAGGGCATCCATGGATGTGAAAATTTAAGTTATTAAGAAAGACTAAAATGTCTGAACTTGTACAGTGTCTCATAGATATTTAAGAGAAGATCTTATTCAGATATATAGAGCATTTAGAATGTTTGGGGTTATGAAACAGTAGTAGAGAATCATCAGACAACCGATGTAGAAGATTCTATAGGAATGAGAAGTGTACTAACTTGTTCTCAAAGAGAGCAGCTGATGCATGGACTAGACTACCAAATTACATTCAAGCAAGTTTAGATAAGTTACGAACAGCCTGGACACTTAATACGGGAATAACTGTTTTGGCATATTAGCAGGCTAGAAGGGCATTAATGCCCATACTTGAAATATATGCAAGCATGCATGTATGTAAATATTCAAACTATGCAAAATTTATATTCTAAGACATAGATGAAAATGGACTGACTGACAAAGATTTGAATACATATAATCATAAAAAATAGGCATACAAAAGACATAAAATAGTTGTTTTTATTACAAAAAAACTTATTTAGTAAATTTCTAATCCAAGTTGCTGCTTGTCCACCAGTGTTTGTTACTACTGCTTGTAAGTGGACACATCACCCAATATTTATGCACGTATTACCTAATATTTGCAATAGTAAACATTAATAATATGCTGAAAATAAAGAATGTATGGTACTCCATGACAATCGAAGCAGACCCACAAAATAGATAGCTGACAACACTTTATTTCACAAAAACAAGTAAGCGCTTTCGCGTTTGCATAAACGCTTCATCAGACTTTCAATATGCATTACATGAAACTCCATTTAAATACTATTACTTATTTAAAATAACCAATAAAAATCCGGCATAAGGTTAAAACTTAAAGTGCCCATGCATACATATATATTTCACTGACATTTAAAAATATAAAACAATATAAGAAATATATACATAACATGTATAAGACAAGTATGGCAACTAAAACTCTTATTAGTGACTTAAGAAGCATGTGTATATCTACAGATGGAACAATAATATATAAAAAATATAAAAAATATAATACTTAATGCAAGAAATCAATGTATTAGGGCACGGTCCTTGAGAAAAGGATAATATGTTATAAAACATAATAATAAATAGCTAAATAGAGCTACCATTTGCAAATGCTATCTGCAGCAATAAATACACACAAAATTAACACCACTACTACCACTGATGTAATAAGAACAAAAAAATGCAAGTGACACTTATATGTGTCTTTGTAACAGTGGCAATAAATCATTCCTGAAAAAGGAATATTACTAACATAAATAGAAGTTGTATACCTACCATAACTAAAGACACAAAGGCAAAATTTCATGTTATTGCTTCAGATTTACATTACTATGTTACTGCTTATTAATTTTCAGTACTAAGATGTAACTGTTGCTATTGGTGTTTCTATTTGACGCAAGTGAAAATTTTCATTGATTTTATTTGTTTGGAAGAAAAGCTGAGAGAAAAAAAATCTGACATGCATCTTTGTACAATATAATGCATAACAGCTACCCCAACTGATTTAAGACTCTACAAATGAAGGTTCATACCTTGATTATAGCTTTTATTTTTCCCCATTTTAGGTTTTTATTATAACACTACAAGTCAATGTAAGAGTTATATTTAAGTGTTTACTGTATAATAATATATATATTTTTTTTATTTAACATTTGTTGACCGGGAAAGTCCAACTAGGTTCCACAGATCCTGTTTTCAGCGGAGGCCCGGGGAGAAATGCTCCAGAAGCATGTCTTTAGAATGTGGGAGGAAACCGGAGTACCCGGAGGAAACACACGCGAACGCAGGGAGAACATGCAAACTCCACACAGAAGACACCACAGCCGAGAATCGAACCGGATAACCTCTTGCTGGGAGGCGACAGCATTAACCGCTGCACCACTGTGCCACCCAATGTGGTGCTTTCCTAGTATAAAATTCAAATTGTTCTTAATGTATATTGAGAAAAACATCACTTTCAGCAGTAACTATTACAGTAAAAGTAGATCAGCTGCTCGTTGGTCCATGATGACTATACTAAGAAAAAAAAACAACATACAAAATGTGTACTGAACAGATGTAAACCCACTTTTATAAAAAAATAACATTTTCTTGTGATAGTTAATCCAGATCTCAACAGAACAAACTAGCAGAAATACACCAAATAAATAACATTCACAAATAACGTGACAATTACATGATGTGAAAAATCATTTGCTGAATACAAACCATCACAACTGTGTTCAAATCACAAAGATCTATTGTACTAAAAAGTCACACCTGTTTAACAGATACAAGGCTGAAAAGAAGAAATAAATATATGGAAGATATCTTGCTACCTAATAGCCTTTACCTTTGTATAACACTAAATGTTAATGAACTAATTTATCACTGGGCCACATTTATCTGACATGGCTAATTGCCAATACGTTTCTTTTAGTTCAATTGTGTGTAAAAAATTACCACATCTTAGATCTGGTAGTACTTGCTTCACAAACAGAAAACAAGTTTACAAAAACTAGGGCACACCCTGTTGTGTCTTTACAAAATATTATTGCTGTTTTTTTTTTGTAATCAAATGGCATAACTGTATTCATAAATACACATTGATAGTTTTCTTGTGGTCTTACCCACATAAAAGCTCTCACAGTTTGTCCATCCAGACACATACACAACTCCCATAGAGTTGCAAGTGCAATGTGCCCTCATGCCATAGGGCTTCCTTACATGTGATAAGTTCAACACTGACCAAAAATCGATGTAAAGACATGTGCTACATCCTTCACAACTTCATTTGTCCCTGGGTTTATATATTTATGCATGCACTAACATAGGAAGAAAGGGACTGGGTAAATGAAGAAAAAGGTTAACTGCTATTAAATCTGATTGTGCATACCATCATGCATCAGAAATACTTTATCTTGAAGATATGTAAGACATTGAGGACCTCAGCAACTAAAGACTGTCAAGCATAGTTTTGCAAGCTGGATTATAGTGAGCATTACTACAAAAAGAACATTACTGCTTCAATAGCTAAGTTAAAAAAAAACAGTTTGTGGAGGTTGACTGACACATGGCATATACCTGCATGGCATTAGTTGTATCAGCACACCATGTTCAGTTGTGCAGTAGTATAATATTTGTGAATCACATTTCATAGCACAGCACTTCTGCCCAGCTTCCCAAATACCCATCCCCATGGTATTATACTTAAATAGTTAGTGAAAATGTGTCATGCAAAATGGCCTGAAGTTTTGGAGAAGTCATCTCTCTCCATGATGTATGACTTGTCTTGGCTGAAAAGTTCAATGTCTGTATTTTACTAAAACTACTTGCAGGATGATATTAATAATTATACCCCCTAAACACTGTTACAGTCCAGTATCAGGGAAGGGATGTTCCTTTGCTCTCAACTGTCCATGAATATCTTTCCTCATAGATCCAGTGAAGTTTATAGACATCAGTCTGGTAAGTAACTACTTTAAATTAAGGCAATATTTAAAAACTGTTCCTGACTTTTTTTACAATTATATTTACTTGCTGTCTATATGACAGCAGTCGCTAAGTGCTTTACTGTTTTTCAAAACCAATAAAACAATTTAGCTTTTTTTTCTTTAACTAGTAATACATGGAGTTGATAAAACTTCTTGCACTACAAAAAGTTCTGATCGATTCTCACCAATCATAACAAGTTATTATGTGTTTGAGACATGGATGCTAATGTTCACCTCTCAAGCTTCGCTCTTGCGGTGAATTTCTTGGCATCCATGTCCTGAACACATAATAACATGTTTACAATAGCAAACCTGATCAGAACCATCTATATTTCTCATGGACTGGTTTATTCATGATGAAAAGTGCAAAGGACTAAATTGCACTGGGACTGTGTAACAATGAATGACACATGGTCTGGATGGTAATTATTACTATTATAAAATGCAATTGTTGATAGATGTATGCGCCCTTAGTCTATCATATACTAGCATGATTTTAGTGAAGATGCCACCATGATGTATTGTACATGCCCATATTTATGCACTGATGTTTGAGTAGTGTACCCTGTAAGCATTGTTTGTACACCTGATAATGTTGGTTTACTAACATTCAGTATGTTTTTTTTATTTCTGCTCTTTTAGTTATTTATTATGATGCACTGGCATCACCTCGTATGATAGTTTGCAGAATCATTACTTTACTACATTTACAAACTTACAACCTTCATTGTAAAGCTAAAGAGAGCTTAACTTCTGGACTAAACGGATCTTTTCTTTTTCAGTATTAATTATATTTTATCACAGCTAGAAAGAATCTGTTTAGCTCATTAGGTCACTGAAATTTGAGGATCATTGTACCACTGAGATTGTAAGTGGTCTACAGATGTGGCATGAGAGTACTTGTTAAACATGTATTACTAAACCTGGTAGATCTTAGTACATTTCAGAAGGAGAGTGCAGGTTAGTAAATAGTTATCAGCATTGTGAAGATATGTGAAGGCTGCCAGCCTAGCTAGATAGAATTTTGTAGATAATTCTGTCATTTGTAAATATTAATATAAGCCACAGGCTTGTTCCCTTAAATGTGAAAAGACTGTATTGGATGTTGAACTGCAAAAATGTAACAGCAGTGCACTGTTGTAAGAAAGCTGATAAGTCAAGCATTTTATGACTGTTTTGATCTCAGGGCTCGAAGCAGTGGTGTCTGAACTATCAGATTCTTTTGATTGTTTTGAGACTAGAGTTACTTGCTAAATATTACATATATAATGTCTTTAATTGCTGTAGTTTCCTGACCATGTGCAAGCTTACTAAGAAATGTTAATGTAGAGTTTATGTTAGCCTGGGAAACTAGAGAATTGTTAAGAATGATGTAATCTAAAATGAGTCAGCAGGATGTATTATCAAGGTAATAGCTCCTTTGATGCCTTTCCCTGTGACTGAGGAACCATTTCAGATGGTAGCTATGGATATAGTGGGGCCTCTGAGTAACCCAAGTTCCACAGGGAAAATGTATATCCTAGTGGTAGTAGATTATGCTACAATATACCCTGAGCCAGTGGCTTTGTCCTCCACTGAGGCAGAAAAGGTGGCAAATGCTTTGTTAGAGATTTTCAGCAGGGTAGGTTTCCCAAAAGAAATACTGACTGATAGAGGTGCCAGTTTCATGTCAGTTCTGCTAGCTTGTCTGTGGAAGTACTGTGGGGTGAAGCACCTGAAGACCACCCCTACCATCCCCAGAAAAATGGTGTTGTTGAGAGGTTAAACTCTACAATCAAGTCCATGCTACTGGCATTTGCAGACCAGTTTAAGAGGGAGTGGGACAAATATTTGTCCCATATGCTGTTTGCTTACAGAGAGGTTCCCCAGGAATCCACAGGTTTTTCACCCTTTGAATTGCTGTATGGGCATAGGGTAAGGGATCCTCTAGATTTAATTCGAGATGAGTGGGAGGGTGAGTGTAAATTTCACAAGGAATTTGTTGTGGCATATGTCCTAAACATCAGGACAAGGCTCAGGGAACTCATGGGCTTGGCCCACAGGAGAACCTGGCAGAAACCCAGCAACAGAAAAAGGTATGGTATGACAGGAAGAGAGTATGCTGTAGGGCAACAGGTAATGGTTCTTATTCCTGTCAGACACAACAAGCTGCAAGCAGCTTGGAGGGACCCCACAAGGTGGTAAGAAAGGTAAGTGATATTAACTACATGGTGGAACTTCTAGGCAGGAGGCAGGAGCACAAATTGTACCATGTTAACATGATGAAACCTTACCATGATAGGGAGGCCCTTGTGCTGAGCATTTGCAGTGGATTGCAGGAGGAGTCTGAGGGAGATCTGGTGACTGATCTCCTCAGTAAGGCTCAGACTGACACCTCAGTGGAAGGCGTAGCAATGTCCCCGCAGCTATCTCCTACCCAGGTTCGAAAAATCCAAGCAGTGTTACAGGAGTTTGGGGGCATGTTCACTGGGAAACCAGGGTGCACCCACCTGGTGCAGCACCAGGTGGATACAGGACCTGAAAGGCCTATGAGGCAGGCCCTTTATAGGGTGCCTGAGAGAGTCAAACAGACTCTGAGGGAGGAGATACAGGAGATGTTAGAACTAGGGGTAATTCAAGAGTCCAACAGTCCCTGAGCCTCCCCAGTGGTGCTGGTGCCAAAGAAGGATGGGAGCATCAGGTTCTGTGTGGACTACAGGAAATTAAATAGTCACACAGAGTCAGATGCTTACCCCATGCCTAGGACAGATGAGGCCCCAGAGCAGCTGGGTGGGGCTAAGTATCTTACCACCATTGATCTTACCAAGGGTTACTGGTAGGTGCCCTTGACTACCAGTGCTAGAGAGAGGTCAGCCTTTGTAACTCCTTTTGACTTGTATGAGTTCACAAAGATGCACTTTGGGATGGAAAATGCCCCAGTGACTTTCCAGAGTCTGGTAGATCATATCCTAGCAGGAGCAGGAGGGTTTGCCCTTGCTTATCTAGATGATATTGTCATCTACAACCATTCATGGAAAGAGCACCTTCAACATGTCAGGGAGGTGCTGGGCAGACTACAGAGGGCAGGGTTGACCAATAAGCCCAGCAAGTGTCAGGTGTGTATGGCAGAGGTCTCCTACCTGGGACATAGAGTGGAGAGTTGTAAGATCAGGCCATAACCTGCCAATGTAGAAGCCATTCAGGCATGGCCTGCACTTGTCACCAAAAAGCAGGTGAGTGCATTCTTAGGGACAGCAGGGTACTACAGAAAAGTTTGTTCCCAGTTATAGTACCATAGCTGCGCCCCTCACAGACCTGAGAAGGAAGAATAGGCCAGATAAGGTATGGTGGACCACAGCTTGTGAGCAGGCATTCCAGAAGCTTAAAGAAGCTTTGGGAGAACCCCCTGTGTTAGCCAGTTCAGATTACAGCAAATAATTTATTGTGCAGGTGAATGCTTCAAACCATGGGGTGGAGGCTGTACTTAGCCAGATTTCTTCAGAGGGAGAAGAGCACCCAGTGGTTTATCTCAGTCGTAGTCTCCAACCCAGGGAGGAATGCTATGCAGCTGTAGAAAAGGAATGTCTAGTGACAGTGTGGGCACTGCAGAAACTTCAGCCTTATCTGTATGGAAGAAAATTCACTGTAGTGACAGAAAACAATCCCCTAACATGGTTAAACAGAGACAGCCAGCAAAATGCCAAGTTGCTAAGATGGAGCCTAGGGTTGCAAGTATATGAATTGTCAGTGCAGCACCGCAGTGGGAGTAACAATGCCAACACAGATGGGCTGTCAAGACAGGGAATGGGGAAAGGTTAACTCAGATAGACCTAACCCTCTCAAGCAATGTTTCTCATGGGTCACTGGAAAAACTAGCTTGAGTTCTCCGGGGGTGAAGATATGTGAAGATATGTGAAGGCTGCCAGCCTAGCTAGATAGAATTTTGTAGATAATTCTGTCATTTGTAAACATTAATATAAGCCACAGGCTTGTTCTCTTAAATGTGAAAAGACTGTACTGCATGTTGAACTGCAAAAATGTAACAGTGCACTCTGCTGTAAGAAAGCTGATAAGTCAAGCATTTTATGACTGTTTTGATCTCAGAGCTCAGAGCCATGGTGTCTGAACCAGCAGATTCTTCCTATTCTTTTGAGACTGCAGTTAATTTCTAGATTTTACATATATAATGTCTTTAATTGCTGTAGTTTCCTGACCAGGTGCAAGCTTACTAAGAAATGTTAATGCAGAGTTTCTGTTAGCCTGGGAATCCAGAGAATTGTTAAGAATGATGTAATCTAAAATGAGTCAGCAGGATGTATTATCAATTTAAAGGACTTTCTCAGAGACAGAGACAGAGAGAGCATTTTGCATTTGTCTCCAGAGCTGACGACTCACCAGCACTTGCTTTGCTCTGTCTGTATGTAAGTAGGATCTTAGACTTTAGTGTTTCTCTTAAAAAATAGAGACAATAGTAAGTTTAGACTAATTGTTTTCTGTACTGATGTCAGAACCTTTCTACTGTATTATTTTAAGCATTTCTCTGTGATCTCTGAACTCTTGACTAGCACTGTGTAGATGTATATAGTGATACTGTCCAAGCCATTCCAAATATGCCTTGCTGTTCATCACACTTACCATTTGGATAATAATATTGCACATTAATAATTGGACACCCTTTGATAAAGGCCTTATTAATAGCTGATATTAGTGGTTGGTCTTAAGTGGTACTACTGTATAGTCTGGGCAGAAGGGGCATAGCTGGAGAACCTGTGGCAGCCTTCCCAAGGAGTGTCTGTGTGTTTGTATATAACTCATATCTCAAAGTGTGTGTGTGTGTGTGTGTGTGTGTGTGTGTGTGTGTGTGTGTGTGTGTGTGTCAGCTACTTGGGCAGGGACACAAAGCACTGGTTGGACAGAGAGGGTGCTGGAGGTTATAACTTGACCACTAGGCTGAGATGTGGACCCTATAGCTGTGCCATGGGTAGTCTTATAGGGGATCTGGAGAGAAAGGGAGAAACCAGCCCCAATAAGACTACCCATGGCACAGCTATAGCTGTGCCATGGGTAGTCTTATTGGGGATCTGGAGAGAAAGGGAGAAACCAGCCCCAGACTGACTGTGATCTCTGTGAGTTCTTAAGGGAAAATGTACTTTACTGTGTGTGTATTTGTTATCCTTCCCAATGTGGACACCCCTCACTGGTGTTAGTGGTGAGGATTGAGGCTCCCTGATTGCTGGGCCAGTGCACGGGTGTCACATATTAATTGTTTGGCAGTGGAGGGATATCCACACCACATATTATTTGGCTGGTACATACTAATTGGCTTGTAGGGGTGTGGATAGTGAATTCCTGTAGCTTGTGTACAGTGATCAATGAAATTGTTTTTGTACTCTAAATTAGCCACACAGTGAATATTTAGATTTCAGATCACAACTGTTTTATATATTTTGTGAGTTTAGTATGGAAATCTGACAAGGAGCCAGTTGGCTGAGGTGTGCCAGGCTAAAGGACTGGTGCAGGGAAACCTGACTAAGGCAGACATGATTGCAGCTTTGGTCACAGCTGCATCAGAAAACAGCAACCAGGTGGATGATCAGACTGACCATGGAGATGTACAACACTCAGGGAATGCTCAGCTTAACCTTTGTGCAGAGGACCTAAAAATCCCTCTGGAGCTAAAGAGACGGGAGTTGGAGGCCAGGCATTTGAAAATGGAAGCTGTGGAAAAGGAAAGACAGATTCAGCATGAAAAGGAGATGCTGACTCTTCACCAGAGTCATGGATGTAATGGGGAAGGGAGTAACTGGACCCCAGAAGCACAAAAGGTCAGTAAATTTCTTCCGCAATTTAAAGAGAGGGATACATTTTGATAGTTTCATTCATATGTCTGAGAGGGTATATAAACAGTAAGATGTTGATCAAATGCTCTGCGTACAGTTGTCACAAGCATGACAAAAGGTCAATTTTAAACTGGAATGAAATCCATTATTCACACAATATGAGATAATAATGTAGATACTGGACCATTGCAAATCAAATCATATACAGACAAGGACAATGTCCAGCACGCATGCATATCAGTCATACATGACCTATTACCAGATCATAAGTAGAATGGTTATCCCAGATGTGTTTAAATGTTCTCACCATGCCCTATGTGCCATTGCAGGAAATCCACAGTTCTATAACCCCCTACCAAAAGTAATTCTTTTTGGTCTTTGCATGTTACCTTCTCAGTTTAAGATTCTCTGATTTTGATTTTTTTTAAATAAACACATTCAAGAAGTAACTCATCCATTGAGGACTTAGAAAAATTGATTCAGTCATCAATTACCTTCCTATAACTATGAGACAACAGGCCAAACTTTACTAATATTGATAGCAACTTAGTCCTTGCGCACCATCCTTTTTTGTCTTTAATATGTGTTTTCTTATGACAGAACCCTAAAGCATGCTGCCATGTTCTACCGTAGTAATTACTAAGCTGCAGTCTAAGTCTATGGACTGTATTCAGAAAAAAACAGGGATGAGCATTAACTTTTTACATGCTTAAAAATCCCTTGTGACTAGTGTCCCCTCAATATTACAGGCATTGCCCATTAGCCTAGGAGAGACTGGATGCGTGTCAGCCATCTCCCCAAACACATTCATGCATATATGTGGGCACGTATATATACACACACACACACACACACACACTCACACACATACACACACACACACACACACACACACACACACACACACACACATGTGCACACACACACACACACACACACACACACACACACACACACACACACACACACACACACACACACACACCATTACACCTACTTTTCCTATCCCCAAACTAACCTGCCCACTGCCACCATGCAAGCAAATGCACACCGCACACACACACACACACACACACACACACACACACACACACACACACACACACACACACACACACACACACACACCATTATACCTACTTTTCCTATCCCCAAACTAACCTGCCCACTGCGACCATGCACACACACACACACACACACACACACACACACACACACACACACACACACACACACACACACACACGCACACACGCACACATGCACACACAAACACACACGCACACACACTCTGACCTGAGACCACTCATAGCTTTGCATGCACATGCTGCTCTCTGCTAAACTCCCTTACACTTACCTGTATTTCAAAGTAATGGGTGAACACAAACTTTTGGCCATTTTAATTAATATGGTGATGATGATTTACGTAATCAATCAGTTTTGTGATTTGCTTGTGGGCATTAATCATTTACTGCCGACATTTCCTGGGGGAGAGCACATGACTCATTATCCTATGCTGCTGCCCTAGGATGGCTCGTTAACTTTGCAGTAAGCAATGGGGACAGCCCACAACGGTGATTCTACAGAAAGCATAGATTCACTACAGTATGGCAGTCTATCCCCTGGATTCACTATCCTTCCTTGCATGACTAAGGTAGTCATGCACGGAATTGGCTGTTTAGAATCCTGATGGCAGTGCGCCATGCATATTAATGAGGGCACGCTGCCCTGAGCTCCCAATCCTACACGAAGCATGGACGAGTGCAGGGGGCATGTTTGAGAGCAGAGCTCTCAGAATAAACATGCTCCTGCAATGTAGAACAGCACAAAGTGGAAATAAATGAGCGAGACCACTCATAGGTGCCGCATATCCCTACCAACAGTCCCCCATGTGTACAACAGCACCAGGAGATAAAAATACAAAGAAGAAACCCCTTTATTATTTTTTTAAAACTCCGAGTACAGCTAACCATAGGTGCGAGGATGTGCCCATTGCTTAGCTACGGTTAAAGCAGCTTAAAAGGCTGAAGAGGATAACAAGGAAGATATATGCAAATGAAGCAACACAACAATAGTGTAGTGGACAGAGCATTCGCCTAACAAGTAGGCATTCCAGGGTTGTAATCCCACTGCAGCACAATCTATTTTACATGGCAAAGCATGGTATAATCAATATATTTATTGCAAAACCCACTAAATAACATATATTTATGAACTGGAGTACTGCAGGAAATGCACATGTGAAGTGTCAGTTCATAATGAATAAGGCAGTAGTAAGCAGGTGTAAGCACAGATAACCAGTATTAAGCTTGTTTAAGTGCATTTGCATGGGGGTAAGCATTGCCTACACAGATTAAGCAAAGTAGAAGCTAACTGAGTGTAAGAAACTATAACCTGAAATAAGCAATGCTTACCACCGCGCAAACCCATGCAAACCCGCTTACAACTGCTTTAAAGTGCCTTAATCACTCTGTACTCAACGGGCCTTTGTCTGCCCTGCAATGAAATAAACAGCCATGCAGGCTTGAACCCAGGACCCTATACACCATAGTCCCAGTAGCTATCCACTAAGCCATCACAGATGGGATGGGAAGGTGGTCTAATGGTTAAGGTGTTTGCCTTACAAACACAAGGTGCAGGGTTTGAATCTCACAAGGTATAATTGGCCGGGCTTAAAATGGCTCACAAGGGCAGTTAGCCTAGTACTAACCTATGAACCTAAGTACAGAAGAATAAGGTAGTAGTAAACATGTCTTCACCATAGTATAACCAAACTGAACCTGTGAAAGGCATCACTAAACAATCATATGTGCTATAACTGACTACATAACATAAATATGTAAACTGGAGTACAGCAGTAAGCCCAGACATGAGGTGTACATATAACAGAGTGTCGAAGTCCCCAATAAAACACAAGGACCCCACAGAGTGTGCGTACACATCAATCAAGGATACTAGGCATACATATAAGGTGTAATGAATAATAACACAATGCCAAAAAGGCATTATAATGAATGTCTACTGTAGGCAACACCAAGCATTGGCCAGGCCGGCTTAGGTGGTGTGAGCAATGTGTACACCAGCTAACTCATTGTGCCCAGTGGTATACCCCTTTAAACAATGCCACCTTTAGGTAAGCAGGTTTGCCTATAGCTTAGCCTTTTAAAAAACAGCCAATCATGGAAAAGTGCAGGAAATTGGCTCTACTTAAACCCAAGAGGCAGGAATACAGCTCATAACTGGTTGTAGCTTCCCCTTGCAGGCACTATGGCAGCAATTGGAGAAGGAGTGCATTTCCGGGTGCAGTGCTGGTGCATCCAAGAGTCCAAGGTCATGGGTGGACTCCTTGTTAAAGACCATGCACAGAGATTGCTGCAGGGCCAGTACCAGGGCTCCCAATATAAAGTGGAGGCCTGAGACCATCTCACCCGTGACCTCACCAGTGCCACTGGCATACCCTGAACTGGTGAGCATGTCAGGCACCACTATGCCGACCTGAAGCGGTGGAAGGGGGACCTCTTGGAGGAGTGGCTCCAAGAGGCTAGAGCATCAGGGAATATCCCAGTCATGTATATCAGTCCACTACCTGTTTAGTAATGGCCAGCTCAGGTATAGTATGGATAGGTATAGCTAAATATTCCTCATGTCCCCCACAGCTGCAATGGAGTGGGCCGTGAACCAGGAAGCCCACATCTGCCACCTGGTGTGGCTGCAATGCAAGGCAGGTCAGTAATAGTCATGGTTTTTACTGTCAAAGGAAATAAAAATAAAAGTAGTAGTAAAGTAATTGCTAGTATAAAACCTGTATTGTTCAAGGCAAGTACTGCATACACTACAGAATATGGCAGGAAGAGTCTCATATTGTTAGTATGGCAATAAAAGTGTAACACACTGACAAAACAGGTCTAACTGCTGGACTGTATGTGTATATTCTGGTATCATATGGTAATGTAGATTTGCAATCATGTAATAGTACTGTAGTATTAAGCACTACACACACCATGCACCATAACATGAATGTGTAGGAATGCCTGTATATGACAGGTGTAATCCCCAGAGGCCATTTAGTACAACTGAGAACACATAGACAGGAAAGAGGGGAAATGCAGGCAACAAAACCTGAATGGCACATGCAACTGAGATGTGAACTGTTGTTTTATTAGCACACACAGCCACAGTTTGAATCCTGCCAGTGGTAGTAGTCTGCATACAGAATTATACACCACAACTGTACAGATATATCCAGACTGCCTATTAATGTGGCCCATATCTAATGCCTGTCAACCTGTTCCCATGGGAAATCAGTTGGATGATCCCAGACGTATAGGCATCAATCAGGAGATACAACTGATTGACACACATCTATGACAACAAACCTGGCACACTAGCAACTCCCCAAAACCTTATGTGACTAAGAAGCCATGTATGTCCCATTTACACCCCAACCTGTTAAGCTGTGGTCAGAGTGTCTACAGTAAAGAGTGAGATGTATGTGCAGAATACTAATGTGTAATCTGGAACCATGTGTGCAACAGTCAGGTACTGCTAACAAGCATTGCTCCCACAGGTACGTTGGATACGAACACTGTGCTGTGAAATACAGACCAATATAACCTGTACTGGTACCAACAACCCTGGTATTGTAGGGGATTGTGAGTGTTGCAATTTCTCTGGATAATAAAGTATCAGTGGTCCCTGTGTAGGAAAGCATGTATATGTGTGTGTCAGGTCACTAAAGGTGGAAGACGGCAATATCCTACATATGTCCAGGCATACCAGCATGTGGTCAACACATGGCCAGAGTCTGTGCAGAAAGAGTTGGATAGGATAGTGCAAAACATCAACCCAGAATCCGGCCGCATGTGTACAAACAGTCAGTGTTGACAAACATTCCCTCCACAGGTATACCAGGTAAGAGGTTTATACTTCAGGTAAAACCAGCTCATGTGTAATGATGTTGACAACCATATCAGTGTCCAATACAGGTCTATAGGGTAGTGCAGTAAGACTTGTAAGGTACAGATAACAGCACTGACTAGGAAAGTAAAGTGGAGTACAGGAATATACTACTTGTTAACTGACATCTTTCTCTACCCCCACCTTATCTCCAACAATAATCAACATACCCACGCCAACTGGTATGTACTGACACTGATAATGGCCAATCATTTGATAAATATTCTAATGACTCCCATGCATGTTCCATATTGAATTATTTCAACATTTTTGGCATGGTGCGTGCCATCAACGTACCTGCATGCTGTTTGTATTACCACTGTGGTCCCATATATGCATGTGTTCTGTTTGCTATGCAACTGTTCTATATCTGGTGTCTGGTTTAATGGGAATATCTATGCATGCTGTTATACCTAACCCTGGAATGTCCAAAAAATGACCACTGGAACCACAACACTTATATCTACACCGATTTATTGAAGTAAACTGCTTTCCATCTCCTCAATAGTAGACTTCCTCAGACAAATAACATAAAATCTCTTTCATTTAAATACAAATCAGCTGGCTCTAATTAAAAGCATTTAGCCTATCACCATACTTTTTTGCGTGACATCACTTAGTGCAAATCAAGATACAAATCTACACACAAATTTAAGAAAACAGGCCGCTGTCATCTTTCTTTTAAAATAAACGAGTTAGTAACCACACTTACAAATTTAGTACAAGTAAAAACGATAAATATATATGTATGTTTCCAAACTTCATAAATGTTATGCTTTTTTTAGTGATGTCACGCAAAAAAGTATGGTGATAGGCTAAATGCTTTTAATTAGAGCCATATAAATATATATTAACATATAAACATGCAAATGCCTACATCTATAGATGTATATATGTCTGCATCTACATGTCTAAATATATACGGCAGGTTATATATATGTCAGCAGATATATATATATATATATATAGGTATATACGGACATACATCTGTAGATAAAAATGGGGAAACAGCAAAAACATATATATCCTCATGCAATGTTAATGGGGTTGAGAGGCCCCACACGATATATATCTGGTATGAATAGGTATACCCTCCCACAGCCAAGCACGTCCCCCCTGCAATACACTACCAAGTGTTGCAGATCCCATAACCAGGACCAGACACAACATGGCCATCCCTAGGATACATGTACACAGACACATATATGCAGATACAGGTATAAATAAATATATATATATATATATATATATATATTTATATATATATATATATATATATATATATGTGTATATATTATATACATATATATATATATATATATATATATATATATATATATATATATATATATATATATATATAATGGTTCCCTATCAGAAGCCTGAAACACTATAAGCCTGAAAATCAAAATCCTGAAAACTATAGACTGAAAATTCAAAATCCTGAAAGCCCAAAATCCTGAAAATACAAATAATGCTAATATGTCACTATAAAGACACTAATATCTACCAACTGACCCTGACCCTAACCCTAAGGTCCGTCACTATCGCACACTCACCTGACCCACGCCCTAACCCTAACTCACTTAAACCGCCCCTAACCCCAATATTTGTCACTATTGCATACATGCCTAACCTGCCTAACCCTAACTCACTTAAACCGCCTAACCCTAACATAAAACCAATCAAGACACTTACCTGAACCCAACGCATGAACCAACACCACAGGGCTAACAATAGCAAAGCCACAATGACGTCAGTATGTCCATTTTGTGTTTTCAGGATTTTGAGTTTCAGGATTTTGGGCTTTCAGGATTTTGAGTTTTCAGTCTATAGTTTTCAGGATTTTGATTTTCAGGCTTATAGTGTTTCAGGCTTCTGATAGGGAACCATATATATATATATATATATATATATATATATATATATATATATATATATATAAATAACTACACATACACACATAGGGATTTGTGCAGTAAGATACATATGTAGTATGTGCACACAGTATGGAGCAGCCAGTATTCTTACAGTCACTACCTTACTAACTGGAGACTGTATGAGCCACCCATATGAATGACATTCATAGCCTGCAACATATACCCACAGAGATATCAAAGGGTATAACACCACACACAGGTGTGCATAAATGAATGTGAAAGCTTTATTTGTGTACTATGACAGTTGTATATGCCATGTCATACACCTGTTTAGACACTGGCGTCCATATGAACAGTGTAATGCAAATGTGAAACAGTTATACTAAGACAGTAGTCAGGAAAGGTTGACATGTGTTGCTGTCCAGGCCGACGCCTTCAAGTAGTACAATAGTAATGGCAGATTGGGCCACAGCATACCAGACAATCAACAGTATGTAATGCAGATGTATAGTTCAGCAGCCGCTATCTACTCTCTGTACACAATCCCTAGGGGGTACAGACCCCAGTTGACACAATGGGATGTATCTGTTACATAACAAGGCATACCTGCCACCATCAAAATCACACTGACAAACAGAACATTCCGTATGGCAGTAGGCAGTAGGCCTGCATTTACCCAAGGTGGATTGTATGGTAATGTACATCCAGATACTTTAAGGCAGCTTACTCCAGATACCCACACATGCTGTAACAGCCTAGGTTAGTCATGGTGCTCCCCCTAGACTCACTAATACTGGGCCATATACCACTGTTACACACACTGGCCTCTGGAGTGCATTAGGGCACACATGTATTGTGTATGCGAAGTCCACACATATATGGACCCAACCCCCCAGTATGTGTGGGGGACACAACAGCAGTGGGGTGATGGCAAGAATGACAGCATGACATACACACAGCCCACTACATAACAACCCCTGACAGCATGTCATATGTGCAAAGCCTGGTATGTAGGTGGAGGACAGAGGCTGGAACAAAGGCACATATGTGTAAAACTGTTTTCATACAGTAAGCAAGATATGTATATGTGTATATATCTATATGGATATATGTATAATTATATATACATATATGTTCACCATATGTCCTGCACATGGAGTGGGCCCTATCTCAGTTTCAATAGTCCCAATTTCTCAGTGCAAGGGGATGTCACATATGTATTGCAGGTATATTTGTAGACTATTGCTACTGTAATAGGGATTGTCTTCACAGAAATGGGGTGTGTGGGAGGCCACATTTGCTGTTAACATGTGAGCCATTGGCTACTGACAGACATCCTAAAGTCATCATAGTACAGTACCACTGCTAGCACAGTAATGCCCCTGTGGACTACAGCTGAGATATGGCCAATATATGTGGACAGTCTGATACACTCTGGTCAGTCCAGGGATATACGCAGAACCCCTTCATGCAAGACATGTGGACCAAGCCAGTCAATGTGGATGTTAACAGCCATGTAGATGGGTATAACATGTAAATACTGGTATACATTTGCCCCCATAGGTTATGCATTCATACACCCCTGTCTGTCCTAACACATAATAACTGCTGGTACAGAGGTGCCATGGCCACATACTACCCACTAGTTAGTGACATACATCTGTACAGCATCCCACTGCTTTGTCTGACATAAATGACTGTTATGGTGGCCTGGCAGCAGTACATCTGGCAAATATCTGGATATGACATCTCACTGGATAAGTACGTAAGCTGCTAGGCATGTAACAAAGCACAGTGCAGGCTACAGGAAGACTGACTCAATACTGCCCTACATCTCCTATGTGGGAATACACATGTACCTGCATAGATAGCAGGCTCTACAGGCATGTCACATCACAGAGTAACAGACACCTGTGTGAAAGTGCATAAACACAACCAGTGTGAACACAGCCACAGCCACATATGGTAAGCTAGCATAATATTACAGTATATGGGCTATCTGATCTACACCATCCTCATATGAGCCACTCACACAACAACCCTACATATACTGGGCTGCTACACAGTGTGGTCCGATGCCTGTCTGTGGTATGGGACATGTGTGTGTTCACCCCAACAAACATGTAAGCTGATAGGGTGACATACAGTGGAGCTGCATGTAACATCAGATAGAACAGGACCAAGAACAATGACATCTACCCCAGTCTCTACACAGGCCAAGGTACATATTCACTATACACACACACTGTCAACAATTACCAGACTTACACATACCTCAGTGCTGTACACAGAACCAAAGAATGCCTAGGCTATGTCTTCAAATATAACCCTTACTATACATAACATGTGTAGCAGTCTGATATCTCACTGGCTTGTTATCAGATATGGTGTCAATGAATATGGTGTACAGAACATATGCACCCCCCCTATTGCATGACATATGTACAAAGGTTGACAGAGTTATGGCTGGAGGCACAAACACAGGGCCAATATTGACATGTCACTGTGATAACCTCGTACATTTACTGTCGTAACAGGGTTTGTTGCAACATATGTCCTATGAGGGATATGACGTCAATAACTCTCCCGGCTGTCGCCATCTACTGACTGCAATCCTCACACTACCTTCTGCAGTTGAGAGATAGGTGCTCTGTGGGTAACACAAAGAACACAATGTACCACACACTGCCCAATCTGCAGATGACCCTACAGATGGGGATTACTCATAAACATAGCACTGGCATGACAAGTATTAAAACATGCAGGGCAACCATATCCATACACCCCCTGTTAAACCAATATTACCCCAAGTGCAGTATAGCAGCACTTACAGTCTGTAGTCAAGACAGGCACCCCCCCCCTCCTGTGTGTTGGTCTGTTTCCACAGTGTATGTTGTCAGAAGTAAGTCCCCAATCCATCTGTGATGCTGTTTGACAAACAACAGATCTAGTTCCTGCTCACAGTGAATGAAAAGGCCCAACACCAACATGATGTTCATATATATTGGAGTATTTTTCCATGCAATTGGCTAGGGGAATATTACCACAGCTGTTCCACATGCAATCAGCTAGAGGAGGGCTACAATTCATGCAGAGGCCATCAGCTGATCATGAGCATCACTGACAATACACATGCCGCTGCCTAAGCAAAGCAGGTGTAAGTCTCCACATCCACCAGAGAGGGAGTGAGAGAGGCAGACAGAGGCAAAGATAAGTCAGGATGGGTTGGGAGAGTAAAATGTAAGCATGTTTGTGTCACACACCTACCAGTCCAGGGTATCAACCCCCTGACTGACTGTGCTAATATCACATCTGTTATCCTTGTACAGTGGATATTGTGATATATATTAGGGGCACCATATAAGACATTTGCAAAACCCACTCAACATTGACTCCAGTTGTTACACACTCACAACTACCTCCACAAAGGACACAAACAACAAACATGGACACATTAAGAAACACACCTGTCACATCTGGGATTAGAACTCCTACCTAGCTAATTATTACACTACAGCACTACACAATTATAGGACACATCACAGAGATTACTGGAGTACTCCTTCCACAAAGGTGTATTTCACAGTGAGTGACACCATCAGGATTGCCAAAGTAGGGCAATTGAATTGTAGTGAGTGTGACTAGCCAAACATGCATTACTCCCTACACAGGCATAGGAACAGACACAAAAGCATCCACAACTCCCATGTCTGAGAATAGAACCCCTACCAGAATTTTCTATCACACTTCAACATTATGCTGCGCATCGCAGAGATTACTGGAGTACTTTCTCCCCAAAGGTGTACTTCACAGTGATTAACATAAGCAGGATTGCCAAAGTAGGGCATTTGAATTGTGTTGAGTGTGACTAACCTAAATTGCCCTAATTAGTCTGTATGCATTAACTGCTGTTCAGGCCAGAACAAAAATAACCTGCCTTTGTTTGCATGTCATGAACCTAGGATGCTGTACACTACAGTCACAGTAGTTAACCACTAAACCATCACAGCAGTACATGACACTGAAGTTTCACCAAAGTAATCCCACCATAGGCTAATCAAACTGAACATGTGAAAGGAATGTATATACAGTTGTCTGTAAAATACCTCTTCAAAGCCAACGTCATGCTACTCAAGGCAGAAGTGACAATGTTTGTGACACCCATGGAGACAGGAGCAGACAGTTCAACGGATGAATCCTACAATAAGGCACTGTATGAGCACATCCACTTGTGCATGATTCCTGGCATCTCACATAGAACCATGATGCTCTCCTCCCAAATAAGCAAACCAGTCTGGTGGTCCCCTGCCATTAACTGAGTATACAACAGAAGGTAGACACTTTTGAAGAAAAAAGGATAATCCAAGGATGCAAACAACTCCCTTACCAACCCGAGTTAGAAGCTGAGATCCCTCATGGAATCCTCCAAAGCTGGCTATGTAACTAAAATTGCCACAGATTCCACAGGCAACCACACGGCATTCTATAGTTATGTCCAGAATCTAACTGGCAATTCTCAGATGTCTCTGAGCTACAACAGAATGGCATCACATAGACTGCTCCCACGGATTTTGCCAAAATCCTGGCAGATTGATTTAGTGCCACATTCATCTCCCTCTCACCCCCAAAAGGGCCCATGTCAATACAAAAAGAGTTCCAATGTCCAGTAATCATGGCCACACAGGTCGAAACTGCACTATCCACAGCTACGAATACAGCATCCATGGGACCAGATGACATCCTGGGCTGTGTACTACATGAACTACAAAATGAAATGGCAACTTACCTAACTGTCATGTGTGCTCATAGCCTCACATCAGGCCTGGTGCCCACTGAGTGGTGCAAAGCTGCAGTTATCCCACTCCACAAGGGGGGATCCACCTTGGATCCCGGGAACTACTGTCACATCAGTCTGACAAGCCTGATCTGAATGGCCATGGAATGCATTATCATGGATATTTTGAATACAGACATTGGCAACCCTCAAACACTGGACCCCACACAGACTGGACTCATGGAGGGCCAGTCTTGTCTCCTAAAACTGACTGACTGCTTTGAATCAGTTTGCATAGCTGTTGAAGAGGGTAAGGCAGGCTACACAGCCTATGTGGACCTCGCCAAGCCCTTCAATACCATCCTACAGTCTGGAAACATAGATTAATGTACTAATCTGTCCATACATCCCTATGCTACTTGATGGTTTGTCACATGGCTTACTGACAGAACCCAAACTGTAGATGTAACTGACTCCAAATCCAGCTCCAGACAAGTGACAAGTGGAGTACCTCAGAGTTCAGTCCTGGGACCACTGTTGTTTGGCATCTACATCTCTGAAATACTGGCCAACAGTACGGGACTCTGGCTAAAAAAGGTAAGAGTTGACTGCAAAATGGGAATCATTATGAGCCTGACTGTACTGCATGATATGTTACTGATACCAGCCTGACATCATACAGGTGGGATGGCGTACTGTTAACATATTGTGCCCTTGTCGTGTAAGGTCCTGGTTATGGGATCTGCAACAGATGGTAGTGTGTTGCAGGGCAGATGTGTTTAGCTGTGGGGGGGATACCTATTCTTGCATGGGGTATGTTGTTTGTGCCTGTCAACCCCATTAATGGTGCATGTGGACATATATGTTTTTGCTATGTTCCCACTTTATCTACAGATGTATGTCCATATATACCTATGTAAATGTATATATATATATATATATATATATATATATATATATATATATATATATATATATATATATATATATATATTTTGATGTATATATGTACATATATGAATGTAGGCATATATATCTGTAGATGTAGGCATTTGCATGTATGAGAATAGCGAAACTGCAGAACAATGAGCAAGTAAACGGAAATCTCTGTAAGGGGAGATTTCCATTTACTTCAATGTAGTGCGGTTTCAGAGTTAGTATATTTAAGTAGCGGGAGGTGTGGGGGGCTTGCACCCCTGCCTATACCATTTAGTTTTTTTTTTTGTTGTTTTTATTTTTTTTTCTGAACCTTCGATGTTTTAACAGTTTGATCACTAAAGGTCGACCTTTAATGATTCGAACTGTTAAATATTCGATGTTCTAAAATAGACCCATATATATATATATATATATATATATATATATATATATATATATATATGTATATCTACATATATCAATATGTTGTATCTGTTTAGACATTAATATATTTACACACACATACATCTACATGTTGGAATACATTCTCAGTACTGTTGAATGACTGGGATGGATGATATGTTTGTGAATACAGGAGGGTTATGTACATCTGAGATGGCTTTGTGGTAAATCAGCTTGGCTATAGTGTGCATGGTCCTGGGTTTGAGTCTAGCAGAGGCTGTTCATTTTGTTGCTAGGCAGAACAAGGGCCATTGGATACAGAGTGATTAAGGCACTTTAAAGCAGTTGTAAGCGGGTTTGCACGGGTTTGCATGGAGGTAAGCACTGCTAAAATCTGGTTACAGTTTCTTATACTCAGTTAGCTTCTAAATTGCTTAACCTGTGTGTGCAGTGCTTACCCCTGCGCAAACAGGCTTAAACCCACTTACAACTGCTCAAAAGTGCCTTAATCACTCTGTATCCAACAG
This sequence comes from Protopterus annectens, assembly GCF_019279795.1. Classification (NCBI taxonomy): domain Eukaryota; kingdom Metazoa; phylum Chordata; order Ceratodontiformes; family Protopteridae; genus Protopterus; species Protopterus annectens. The sequence goes on from NC_056737.1 coordinate 281,196,933, forward strand.
GCCATGTTCTGCCCAGCAACAAAATAAACAGCTCCTACAAGATTCAAACCCAGGGCTGTGCACACCATAGACAATGTGATTTACCAGTAAGCCATGCCAGACACAAAGGATTCTGCTGTTTACAAAAACATATCATCCAGTCCAGTCATGCAACAATACAGAAAATGTATACCAACATCTAGATGTATGTGTGTGTGTAAATATATTAATATCTAAACAGATACTACATATATATATATATATATATATATATATATATATATATATATTTCTAAAACTATATACATATATATTAATATATATAAACACCTATACATGCAAATGCCTACATCGACACATATATGTATCTACACCTATATGTCTACATATACACAGCAAGTTACATATGTGTATACAGATATATATATCTATGTAGGTATATACGGACATAGGTATATATATATATATATATATATATATATATATATATATATATATATATATATATATATATATATATATATATATCTATGGCCATACATCTGTAGATAGAAATGGCAGAATAACAAAAACACATATGTCCACATGCACCATTAATGGGGTTGAGAGACCCCAAACACTATACGTATTGTATGAATAGGCATCCCCCCACAGCCAAACACGTCCGCCCTGCAATTCACTACTAAGTGTTGCAGATCCCATAACCAGGACATGACATGACATGGGCACAGGATGTTAACAGTGCTACATCCCACCTGTATGATGTCAGGCTGGTATTGGTAACATATCATGCAGTACAGTCTGCCTCCCATAGGAAATGTAAAATGTGGAAGCCATCAACATCCCCTGGATACAGCTACACAGACACAGATATGCAGATACATATATATATATATATATATATATATATATATATATATATATATATATATACATACACACGCAGATATATGTACAGTAAGATACATATGTAGAAGGTACACACAATATGGAACAGCCACTATGCCTACAGTTAACACCTGAACAACTGGACATTGTATGGGCCACCCTTACAAATGACAATCATTACCTGCAACATATACCCACAGAGAGGTCATAGGGAAAACACCACACACATGTATGCAGAAATGGAATACCTTTAATTATGTACTATTACAGGTCTATATGCCATGTCATATAGCTGTTCAGACACTGACATCCATATAAACAGAGTAATGCAACTGTGAAATAGTAATACTAATACAGTAGTCTGGAAAGGTTCACAACTGTTGCTGTCCAGGCCAAGCCCTTCAAATTGTACAATAGTGAGGACAGACTGGGCCACAGGATACCAAACAATCAACAGTATGTAATGCAGGTGTATAGTTCAGCAGCCTCTATCTACACTCTGTAAAAAATCACTAGGTGGTAAAAATGTCATGTGACCAAATGGGTTGTAACTGTTACATAACAAGGCATACCTGACACCACCACATGTGCACTGAAAAACAGAACAGTCTGTATGGCAGGAGGCAGTAGGCTTGCATTAACCCAATTTATGTAAGTAATGTACATATAGGTGAAGAATATGATACTGTACATCCAGATACCTTAAGACAGCTCACCCCTGATACCCCCAAATCTTTTAATGGCCTATGTCATTTATGGTGCTTCCTCCCAGACTCAGTAATACATGGCCATATACCACTGTTACATACACTGGCCTCTGGAGTGCATAACAGCACACATATTGTGTAGGTGACATTCACACATATATGGCCCCAGCCCCACCATTTGTGTGGGGGATACAACAGCATTGGACTGATGGCAGCAATGGCAGTGTGATATACTCACAGCCCACTATGGAACAACCCCTTTCAGCATGTCATATGTGCAAAGCTTGGTATGTAGGTGGAGGACAGAGGCTGTAACACATGCACAGATGTGGGAAACTGTTGCCATACACTAAGCAAGTTGCTGATGTTACAAGATAGTCTGCAACATACCCTTAGTCAGGGAATTGAGGTTAGAACAGAAATGGATGTAGCCATGTACTGATAGCACTAAACACACACACACTGCCAGTGAAATATCTGATACAGGACATGTGTGGTGGACAGACAACACATGATAGGCACACCTCTGCCACCAAGAGGATAGGCCCACAGTTGAGAGCTATGCAGGCAGACTACATTCCAAGGTAAAGTAGTATGTACACACACACCCTATAACACCAGTACTATACAAAGCATAACACAACTCTACTCACACTCTGTCTGTAGTTCCTGAACCTCCTACAAATATGTAGCTGCCCTGAGTGTGCTGGTTCTCCTGTAAGAGGTATTGCTACCTGCTGCCTGTAACACTGATGCCCACACACACAGGAAGGATGTCCATCACACAGGCAATGTAAAGGGACCACGCCCACATGATGTAGGGGGTTAGAGTAGGTGGTTGCCATGTCTGTGGTGATTGGAAGTACTACACATGTGTAATCATATATATGGCTATCTGCATAATAATATGTACATATATTTCCACCATATGTCATGGGCATGGAATGTAGCCCTACCCCAGCCTCTGTAGTCCCACAGTCATAGTGCAAGGGGATGTCAGGTATGTATAGCAGGTATATTAGTAGACTATTGCTACTGTCATTGGGATTGTCATCACAGACATGGTGTGTATTGGAGGTCACATCTGCTTATAACATGTGTGCCATTGGCTCCTGTGGAATGCAGCAGAGATATTGGCCAATATATGTGGACATTCTGACACACTCTGTACAGTCCAGAGGTATACACATAACCCCTTAGTGCTAAACATGTGTACCATGCCTGACAATATGGATGTAGACAGCCATGTAGATGGGTATAACACATAACGACTGGAATACATTTGCCACCATAAGTTATGCATTCACACACCCCTGTCTGGTCTGACACATAATAACCACTGGCACAGGGGTGCCATGGCCACATACTACCCACTAGATATTGACATACATCTGTACAGCATCCCACTGCTCTGTCTGACATACATGAATGTTAAGGGAGGCCCGGCAGCAGTACATCTGGCAAATATCTGCACATGACATCTCACTGGGTTGGCAAGGTGGCTTAATGGCTAAGGTGTTTGCCTTACAAACCCAAGGTGCAGGGTTTGAGTCTTACAAGGGATAATTGGCTAGGCTTAAAATGGCTCGCAAGGGCAGTTAGCTTAGTACTAACCTATAAGTACACTAAGCTGCTAGGCATGTAACAATGCACTGTGCAGGCTACAGGCAGACTGGCTCAACTGTGGCCTACATCTTCTATGGGGGAATGCACATGTACCTGCATATATATAGCAGGCTTTACAGGCATGTCACAGTACAGGGTAAGATACACCTGTGTGAAAGGGCATAACTACAACCAATGTGAACAAAGCCACAGCCACATATGTTAAGCTAGCATAATATTACAGTATATGGCCTATCTGTTCAACACAATCCTCATATATGCCACTCACAGACTGACCCTACATATTCTGGGCTCCTACACAGTTTGGTCTGATGGCTGTCTGTGGTATGGGACATGTGTGTGTATGGCCCTGCAGACATGTACGCCAATACTGTACCATACAGTGGAGCAGCATGTAACATCAGATAGGACAGGACCTAGAACAATGGCAACTACCACAGTCTGTACACAGGCTTATTAACTTATTAACAATAAACACATCGTCGACATTCACCATAAGTACACAGACCTCAGTACTGTACAAACATCCACAGAATGTCCATGTTATGTCATCAAATGTAACGCCTACTGTACATAACATGTGTAGCAGTCCGATATCTCACTGGCTTGTTATCTGATATGATGACACTAATTATGGTGTACAGCACATATGCACCACTTCATGCAGGACATATGTACAAAGGTTGACAGAGTTGTGGCTGGAAGCACATACACAGGGTCAGTAATGATATGTTGCTGTGATACCTCCATACATTTACTGTTGTAACAGGGTTTGTAGCAACATGTCCTATGAGAGATAAGAAGCCAGTAACTTTCACAGCTTTCACCAGACTGCAAGCCTCACACTATCTTCTGCAGTTCACAGATAGATGCTACATTGGTAACATATGAAACCAAAGGCACAACACACTGCCCTGTCTGCAGATGACCCTGCAGATGGGGATTCCTCATAAACATGGAACTGACATGACATGTATTGAGACATGTAGGACAGTCATATCCACACACACACTGTTAAACCAACAGTTCTCCAAATGCAGTATAGCAGCACTTACAGTCTGTAGTCAGGTCAGGCAAATCCCCATCTTGTGTGTTGCCCTTTTTCCACAGTGTATGTTGTTAGAGGTAAATCCCCAATCCATCTGAGATGCTGTTTGTCAAACAACAGATCTAGTTCCTGCTCAAAGTGAATGGAAAGGGCCAACACCAACATGATGTTCCTAGATATTGGAGTGTGTTTACATGCAATTGGCTATGGGAATGTTACCACAGCTCTTCCACGTGCAATCAGCTAGGGGCGGGCTGCAATTTGTGCAGAGGCTATCAGCTGATCTTGAGCATCACTTAAAATACACATGCTGCTGCCAAGCATAGCAGGTGTAGGTCTCCACATCCACCAGAAATGGAGTGGGAGAGGCAGACAGAGGCAAAGACAACTCAGGGAGTGGAGGGAGAGTAAAACCTAAGCATGTGTGTGTCACACACCTACCAGTAGAGGGTATCAAACCCCTGATGACTATGTAGTGCTATCACAGTTTTATACAGTCATTGGATGTGCCACATGGGTTACCTGTTGTGGAGCCCTCAGAACATATATGTGATGGTGACTGACATCTGCAACAGGGATACGGTAGCTATACGGTAGGTGACGTACACGTACATGTCCACATGAAGAGGTGCCAGCATCAACACAGCCACACTCTCACAGGGCTGCACACATAGTGACACACTTGGCAGGGCCAGGATTACAACTCATCAGTGGTGGGATTGCCACAACACATCAGTGTGCAGGTATCACATGCACCACATGGGTCATTCAGGGGTTGTATGGGCAAAGGGTATGTGGAGTTGTCTGACAACAGACAGCATGCTTCAGTATGCCCATGGGGTTTGCAGGGAGTATGGATGTGAGCATACACACCATACAACACACACACACACACACACACACACACACACACACACACACACACACACACACACACACACACACACACACTGCCAGTACTGACATGCATGGGTGCATGTCTGCACGGGTGTGTGGTGGCTGACTGTGCCAGACAGCTGTACAAGGCTAGGCGATGGGTATACCTTGGCATCAGGCCACATGACAATGGTCTGCATTGTGGCTCAGGCCTGTAGTGTCTGCATTTGCCCACACAGGTGGGTATTGTATACCCCATCCAGTCACCTGGGTGACTGTTGTGTGTGGCCAATGCTGTGCATCGCTTGCCATGTATGTGTTCCTTAGTCCATAACATGGGTGGTGTCTGGGATGTGTACACCTCCCACTTGCATGTACAGTGACATCTGGAACTGTACCTGGGGTGTCTGGCCCATGTTGTGAACACAGATTATAAGATGTGCCAGTCTTGCCCACCTGTGGCAGGAACTGGTAATAGGCAGCATGTTTACCCTGCACCTAAATTGATAGCATGCTAATGGCATTCCGTGGTGTCAGTGGCATCAGTCAAAACAGGGCATGTTGTCAGGCATGGTATGCCCTTTGTGGGTCACATGTGATGTCACCACAGGTGTTTTAGGTGTCCATTGGGGAACATGGAGAAGGTGCACTGTCTGCATGTATGTGCATATTGGACAGATGGACAGGGTGCCATGCCCTCTGTAGCCCACAGCTATCACCCCATATTTGCTATCAGTGGCCAGCATGCAGTGTACTACCCACATATTGGCTGTTCCCTAGGCATGTGTGTGTGTATGAGACATGGGTTGAGAGTGTGCTCTGGGTAATACTGGGGTTGCTAACTGTGATTGCCTGGCCTTGATGTCACATGTATGGGTATGACTTTGCACCCCAGCCTCTCAGCTATTTCACATCTGTTATCCCTGTATGATAGACATTGTGATATATAGTAGGGCCACCATATAAGAAATATGCAAAACCCACTCCACATTGGCCACACACACCTCCACACAGGATACGTGTTACAAACGCACACACACACACACACACACACACACACACACACACACACACACACACACACACACACACACACACACACACAAGCACACACACACACACTTGTTATGGCTGGGAGTAAAATCCCTACCTAAGTAGTTTATTACACTACAGCACTATGCAGTTATAGTATGCACCACGGAGATTACTGGAGTACACTTTCTCCAAAGGTGTATATTACATTGGATGACATCAACAGGACTTGCAAAGTAGGACATTCGAACTGTAGTGAGTGTGACTTGCCTAAAATACATTGCTCCCTACACAGACAGTGAGACACACACAAAACATCCACCACTGATATGTGTGGGTATAGAACCCTTACCAGATGTCTATGTCACACTACAGCATAGGTTCATAGATAGGTTCATAGATTAGTACTAAGCTAACTGCCCTTGCGAGCCATTTTAAGCCTAGCCAATTATCTCTTGTGAGACTCAAACCCTGCACCTTGCGTTTGTAAGGCAAACACCTTAAACATTAGGCCACCCTCCCATACCTCAACATGCAGGTATTATAGGACACACCACAGGGATTACTAGAAAACTCCATCCCCAAAGGTGTATTTCACAATGAAAGACATCAGCAGGATTGCCAAAGTAGGCCATTTGAAATGTGCTGTGTGTGACTAGCCTAAAATGCATTGCTCCCTACACAGACAGTGAGACACACACAAAATATCCACAACTTACATGTGTGGGTATAGAACCCCTAACAGAGGTCTATGTCACAGTACAGCATGGTGCTGTTAAAGAACACACCACAGGGATTACTAGAGAACTCCCTCTCCAAAAGTGTATTTCACAATGAATGACATCAGCAGGATTGCCAAAGTAGGCCATTTGAAATGTGCTGTGTGTGACTAGCCTAAAATGCATTGCTCCCTACACAGACAGTGAAACACACACAAAACATCCAAAACTGACATGTGTGAGTATAGAACCCCTAACAGAGGTTTATATCCCACTACAGCATGGAGCTATTATAGAACACACCACAGTGATTAATAGAAAATGTCTTCCTCAAAGGTGTATTTCACAATGAATGACATCAGCAGGATTGCCAAAGTAGACCATTTGAAATATATGGAGTGTGCCTAGTCTATAATGCATTGTTCTGTACACAGGCATTGAAACACACACAAAACATCCAGAACTGCCATGGATGGGGATGGATCCCTACCACAGTTCTACAACACACTACAGCAGTATGCACTACAGAAATTACTGGGCTACAACCTTCCCAGAGGTGTATTTCTAGGTGGGTGACAGCAGCCTTGCCAAAGTTGAGTTTATGAATTGTAAGGAGTGTGAGTACCCTAAAAACCACTGCTCTCTAACCAGTCAGAGACAGACAGACATGCACACAAGCACACACTTATGCCAAGTCTGGGGGTTAGAACTCCTACCTAACTACTTTATCACACTACAGCAGTTACACGACGTGCTACAACCTTCCCAGATGTGTATTTCTAGGTGGGTGACATCAGCAGCCTTGCCAAAGTTAAGTATATGAATTGTAAAGAGTGTGAGCACCCTAAAAAGCACTGTTCTTTACCCAGTCAGAGACAGACAGACACGCACACACTCAGTCACCAAGTCTGGGGTTAGAACTCTGTCCTAATTACTTTATCACACTACAGCAGTACACAGTTACAGGACATGCTACAGAGATTAGTGGGATGCAACCTTCCCAGAGGTGTATTTCTAGGTGGGTGACATCAGCAGCCATGCCAAAGTTGAGTATATAAATGTTGAGTATATAAATTGTAAGGAGTGTGAGTACCCTAAAAAGCATTGTTCTCTACACAGTCAGACATGCACACAAACACACACCCATGCACACAGATGCCAAGTCTGGGGTTAGAATTCCTACCTAACTAGTTTATCACATTACAGCAATATGCAGTTATGGGATGCCCCACAGAGATTACTGTGTTCCAAATCTCCAAAAGGTGTATTTCACATTGGATGACATCAGCAGGTTTGTCATAGTAAGGCTATGGGGAGGGTGGTGTGTGCATGGACCATAACCCATTCATCTAGGGGTTGACATGCCACATGCAGGCACACAAGGGGTCATATGTCACAGGTACATGTATACACCTGCTAGATGACTACGTCCTTGTACAGTCATGTTGCACAGCTGGCATGTGTACCACATAGTCTGTAATGCTAACAGCTACTGGTGGCTAGTATCTGCAGTGAGTGACATCTGCACCTCATGTGTTTGGGGCCTTTTGGCTGTGTGCTGCGAGGGACAGGCCTGGATGGCTCATTGTCACAGTCACCCTCCTCCACACATCTATGTACATCTACCTTTGGCTTATTATAGTGTGTTGTCCTGACATACGTGTATGTATCCCCATCCACTGTGAGTGCAAAGCATGAGTGGTGCATACTGACGAGTGTCTACACTCACAACTGCAACTGCCAGATATGTCTGGTCCACTGGTGTTTGTAGTCATGGCCTTTATGTGTTTAAGTGTGTGAGCATGCCCAGTATGACCATTCAGTATTTTGACTGACATTGCCTTCATTTCTGTGTGTGTGAGCATGCCCAGTATGGCCATCTGTATTGAATGTGTGGACTGCATCCACGTAGTTTGTGCTGCAGTGCTGACCTTTGTGTTGTACAACGACAGGTAGCATGCTGTCTCTGGAGGGTATCCATCAGTCATTTGGCTTTGACTGTTACTACATTTTTGCATAGCAGGGGAGGACACACCTGACTGTTTCTACATTTCTACACAGGTGTGGGGGGTACACCTGACTGTTATTACATTACTATGTAGGATGTGGGGGCACACCTGACTATTTCTACATTTCTACACAGGGTTGGAGGGTACACCTGACTGTTATTACATTACTATGTAGGATGTGGGGGGCACATGTGACACTTGTATACATTTGCTATGACTGTACTGGTATGTCAGGTACTCCATTCCATTCTGTATTGCTAACTATCATGCTGACTAAAGGCATACCAGTGTACTACAGATCGTGGCTTTTGTTGCCCTACATATTATTGCCTGACTTCCTACCCTTCAGAACTAACACCCCACTGCCTGCCCTGCTGTGGTCTGTTGGTGTAGGTCTGGGGGGGAGGTTAACCATAGCCATCATTCTGGCGCCATGACACAGGCTCTGTTTGGGTTTGTCTACACCTGTTGTTGGGTATGTGAACTATCCTGACTGGCATGTGTGGGTATTATGGACACACATGTCACTCAGCACATTTCCTGCAGTGGGTTTTGTCACCCTGTGTAGTACTGGCTACTATGGTGACTCCAGTATGTGTAACAGATGTCATGGTGCCACTATGGATGTCTAGTGTCTACTGCCATAACATTTAGCCACCCAATTCCCTTGCATGCTCACATCCATACCATAGCAACAGGTAACAACACATTATACTCCATTTGGCAATTGGTAAGTTGATTGACTTACCTTGAGGGTGGTGCTGGAGGGCTGCCTATGTCAGATGCACATAGTACACTCCCTATACATGGTTGAGCACAGGTAGTGTCATGTTTGGCATACCTTTTACTGTATGTGTGAGTCAGAGAGAGGTCTCATTCCCTCGGTCCCTACTGTGTCAGTGCATGTGCTATGCGTTGCCTCTTTGCCAAGGCCAGGGCATACTGGGCACACCTCCTTCTGCCTACTGGGGCAGGATCAGTTTGTTCCTCCTCCGGGTCACTCTGTGCCTGTGCCGGCCTTAGTATTGGTGGGGGGCTGTGTGGCCCTGCCCCATGCTGTTCCTGCTGCAGCTGTTTCCTCAGGATCATATTGTGTAGCATCACACATACCATAACAATTTGGGTACATGTAGCTGGTGAATTCTGCAAGGCTCCACCGGATGTGTCCAGACACCGTAACCGTAATCTGAAAATCCCAAACACATGCTCTATTATATGTCTGGCCTGTGCGTGTGCCTCACTATGGCATTGCTGTTCAGGTGTGTGTGCATTGCTGATGGTTGTCATCAGCCACGGCTCCAGTGTGTACCCAGCATCCTCCACTAGGTGACCGTAGGGGATGTCTACATTGGCAAATCTCTGGTACAGCTGCGTCAGATGCCATATGTGGGAATCATCATAGCTTTCAGGTCACTCAGCACACACATTCATTATAATGCCCTGGGCATCACATACGACCTGGTAGTTGATGGAGGGGATGCCCTGTGGTTGATGTAGGCCCTACCCTGCTCACTGGGTGGTGCTTTGATGCATATGTGCGTGCAGTCTATAGCACCCACTACCCCAGGGTATTCTGCTATTTGGTGGATGAGATGCATATTGCTGGTCAACACCTCAGGTGTTGAAGAAATATACGTGCTCACTGGCATGTGCTGACATGGCATCAAGGAACTGGTGGAATACTCTGGATGTTGATGCCTGTGAGATCCCCATGATATCCCCAGTTGTACTTTGGGAGGTACCTGTGGCTAGTATACCTAGGCCTACACATACCTTGATATCCACTGGGATGGGTTCCCCTCGGTCAGTTTGGCATGTCAGGTGCAGCCGGCACAGCTCAAGAATTTGCTGTAGGAGGTCTCTGTCCGCCCTATAGTGCTCCAATATCTTCAGCTCATGTAGCCCCTGGTAGGTTACCCTGGGTCTGTACACTCTTCTCTGTCTCCTCACTATGGGTTGTTCAGCAGCATTCACATCCTCACCACCTTCAGCTCTTGCACATGTTGTGCTATGTTGCCTGCTGCAGCCCTTCTCATTTTGTAGGTCTGTTTGTTAAAATTTCTCCGCTTGTATACACCGGTGGTGTAGAGTATGGGAAAAAACAGAGGGGTAGGTGTTTGCATAGTTTATAGTAGTGTTCTGGGCTGGGCTGGTCTGCTGCCTGTGTAATTGGCTGGATCTGATACATTTCACCTGCCAGCTAAGCTAGTTCACCTTGATTACCTTCCTACTGCTGTTTTACCTTCCCATTGCCTCCCTGTTTAAGTCCATGTGCACACCACACAAACAGAGTGCTCAAATGTGCAAACTGCTGCTATTTCCTGGTTTAACTTATTTTTTCTTCCTGTAAAACCAGGTGTGTGGCGTGCACACCTGCTTAGGCAATGTAAAGACTGCTAGACAGGTTCAGACACACCCCCTAGCTTAGCTTTGATAAGCTAGGAGCAAACCCAAGCCACAGGGCTCTAATCCATTTACAGTATGCCTGACACACCCACTCATGATGTCACCTACCTCCTAGTCTTGCACTCAGCTATTCATACTCTTACACTGTTTGGACCTGACTCACATGCTGGGGAAAACTGGGATTCACTATCCTTCCTCTCATTTGCATAGGAGTGCCTGCTAATGCATAGTTACATGTCTCACAACTGAGCCTCCCCCCTTAGCAACCACTACTCACTGGCCAGATAGTCTTCTGCCTACCATTGACTTGCATGGCAGAATACTGATTTTAGTTAGAATGCTTATTTTAGGTTTATTTTCATAGTTTCATAGTTTCATAGTATAGTACTAGGCTATCTGCCCTAGGGCATTTATAAGCCTAGCCAAAGTGTATGTGGCTTTCGACACCCCATGTAATGATACAAAAGTGTACAATTTAAATTAAATTTAGTTTACTGTGCCTCTGTCTAGCAATGACACAGAGATGACCCCCGGGGTTAACCTACGATCACCCATCCATTCGTCCAGATTTCTCTTGAAGAGAGTCAGTGAGGGGCTCTGCCTAACATGGACAGCTATCCTGTTCCAGAGTGCGGGAAGCCTCTGGGGTTATGAATCTGTCCCTCCAGCATGTCCTATTCATATTTGTGTTGAGGTTTAGATCTTTAGCTCTCGTGGCTCTGATGGATTTGGATTTTTTGAGGTGGAGCATGTCCATTAATTCTGAATTGGACATGGCCTTGTACGTAAGGCACAGATCACCTCTGAGCAGGCGGTATGCTACTGAATAGAGCTGGAGCTTTTTCAGTCTGGCAGCATATGACATATGCTGGAGACCCTTGATCCTCTTGGTAAGGTACTTTTGGGGTCTCTCCAGCTGCTGCAGGTGCCGGTTGAGGTACATACCAAATGGGGCATTGTACTCAATCATAGGCCTGATAAGGGAGGAATATAAGGGTACAATGGCATCCTTTGATCTGGATGTGAATCCCTTCATGATAAGGTGGGCAAGGTAGAAGGTCTTTCTAACCACTTTGGCGACGTGGGTGCCAAATGAGAGGTCACTGTCAACTTGGGTCCCCAGGTCTCTGATTACTTTTTCCATACTTAATGGATTACCACCTATGTGGTAATTTGTGGGTACTTTGTTTTTTTCCAAAGGGGATGACTATACATTTTTTGGCATTTAGTTTATGGCCATGACTCTGGCACCAGTCGCCTGTTTCTGTGAGGTCCTTCTGGAGGATGCATGTGTCAGCTGGTGTGTTGACTATGGTGCCTAGTTTGCAGTCGTCTGTGAACTTTGTCAGCCACAACCCCCCTGTGTTTGCCTGCACATCTGAGAAATAAATGCCGAACAAGAGGGGTCTCAAGACAGAGCCCTGTGGGACTCCACTTGTGACTGGCTTGGAGTCTGACATAGCTCCAGCTATTCTGACTTTGTGGGTTCTGTCCTTTAGCCAGTTTGCAACCCATCTTGTGACAAACGGGTTTACATTTAAGCTGTTGAGCTTGTCTATGATGCCTGAGTGGGGTATTGTGTCGAAGGCTTTTGCCAGATCCAGGTAGGCTGTATGAACTGCTTTGCCTTCATCGATGGCTCTAGTGACAGTTTCAAAAAAGTCCACCAGGTTTAAAAGACAGGATCTGCCTTTTACAAAGCCGAGCTGGGTAGGGTCAATTGTCTGTAGGTCCCCGATGTCTTTGTTTATGAGTTCCATAATGATCCTTTCCATAGCTTTGCAGACCAGGCTGGTCAAGCTTATGGGGCGGTAGTTTCCAGGTTCTGTAGAGGTGCCACCTTTGTGGAGTGGGACCACTGTAGCTGTACGCCAGTGTTCAGGGACATATCCTGTAGCAAGGCTAAGATTAAACAGCGTTCTTATGTGCGGGTTTAGCTCCTCTAGGAGTCCACGTAGCACGCAACCCGGGACACCGTCAGGTCCCATGGATGCTGTATTTTTAGCTTTGCTGAGGCAGCTCTCACCTGGACATCTGAGATTTCAGGGAGGTTGCATTCAGCTGAGATATTTATTTTGTCTTTTGGGGGAGAGGGAGGGGAGAAATTTGCACTGAACTTGTCTGCCAGTATGTTGGCAATATCTATGGGTTCAGTGCAGTTTTTTGCCGTTATGAACTAACTCTGTGCATATCTGAGGGTTTCCGCCCAGGTTTCTAACATAACTGAAGAAGGTCTTGTGATTATCTTTAGTGTCCTTAGCGATTTTTCTCTCGAAGTTGGCCTTTGATGATTTTATTAGCGAACGTAGTTTTTTGCTAGTGCTGATTAGGGATGCCTTCTCTTTATGGGATTTTGCTCTGTCTTGCAGTAGCTTCCTTCTTTTGTTATAAAGTTTGTTTATGGCTGGGGTCCACCAGATAGGATGTCTGCCTTTGGTGGAAAGGGTCTTGGTTTTGTTTGGGATTGCATGATCCATGCATTCTTGGAGATGCCCATAGAAAGCATTTGTGAAGGATTCAGCAGTGTGGGATGTGGTTTCCACTGGCCCAGGGGGCTTGAAGGATACCATTTCAGTCCTAAGGAGTGTAAAGTCGGCTTTTGAGAAGTTTCTCACTGTGGTCTTTTGTGCTGGGGGTGGAGGTGGGATATGAATATCTAGGGTTATTAGTTTATGGTCTGATCTCACTAGTGAGGACTATACTTCTTGTGTTGAGCATTTTGTCCCCATGTTTGTGATGATCAGGTCAAGTATATTATTTCCCCTTGCGGGGGAGGTAACTAGTTGTTCCATCGCATTTGAGTTGATGAATTCCAGGAACCTTTGGGCTAGGGTGTTGGGGCTTGAGTAATGCACCCAGTCTATGTTTGGGTAGTTGAAGTCTCCCAATATGATGGTATGTGGTGAGACATTCATATCTTCCAGTGTCTTCAGGAAGGCTGAATGGAGTTCCTGAGATTGCGAGGGTGGTCTGTAGCATGCTACAAGTTGTATAGCAGTTTTGCCTATGGTTAGTTGCACATGGATGGTCTCTGATGCTTCGTGCGTTGCCACTAACCTGGAGGTGTGGGTGTCTTTAATGAATATGGACACTCCCCCTCCTTTTGTGGTTCAGCCCAGGTTTTGGGGCCAAAATGCATGATACGAGGTATAACCTGGTAGGGCTGGGATGCTCTCAGGAGCCTTGAACCAGGTTTCAGTTACTGCACAGACATCGATGCTCTCCATACTGAGGAGTGCTTCGAGAGCCTGCATCTTGAGATTTAGACTTCTGGCGTTGAGCAGCATTACCCTTAGTTTTTTTCCTTTATTGTTTTCTAAGGTGGTGGGTTTGTCTTTTGAGCCTTGCCTAAAAAAGGCACTATGGGGTGGCAAGAGCCTTAGCCAATATCCAGAAGCCCAGTGGTGACAGGTGCAAGCCGCCCCTTTAAGCAGCGTGGCTTGTCCAGCATGTCACCCCAAGCAGACAGACATTGGATCCCCCTAGAATGACACCAGTAATTGAGCCAATTATTAAAGCTGATCATCTTGTCTTTGTATTGTGGCATCATTCTTGGTGAGGGCAAGATGCTGCTCAGGGTCAGGGTCATACCAGCCTGGGCTACATAATCAGAGAGCTCCTCTATGTCTCTTTTCATGTAGTCCAAGGAGGTACATCTTAGGTCATTCATGCCGGCATGGACAATGACGGAGTCATATTTGTACTTGCTTTGGAGTGACCTGATTGCTTGTGTTATGTGGTGGATCCTAGCTCCCGACAGGCAGCTCACCATTACCCTCTCTTTGTTCAGCCTGGTAAGCGGGACGTCAGTGTGTCTGACTATAGAGTCACCTATTACTAGTGTATCACGCATGGTGTTTCGCCTTAAGGACTGTGATTGTTTGGCACACTGACTTTGTGTACTATGTGTTGCATGTGCAGAGTTTTGAAGTGGTGTTTTCTTGGATGTCTGCTATGGGAGCCTCTGTTGTTTCGATACATTTTTTATTAGAGCCTCTGAGTATGTCTTTGTGTTATTATGTGTTTGGTTTGCAGTTGTGGTTGGTTTATGTGAGACTGGGTTTGTTGTGTGTGTGGTTACCTTCTCCTCCTGTCTGGTCTTGCTAGTCCTGTGTTGAGAGAGTTCAGCCTCCAGTTTGGCTATATAGTTGCATCTCTCACATGTGTTTGTGTTTGTTGCACAAGAGCTCCTGCACTAAACCTGCACGAACAAAACCCTTGTATGCAAGTCACCCTATTTTCCCCCGATCCTGTTTGTGTGCCACTGCCCTATGCTTAAACAGCTGAGATCAGCTAAAAAAAAATAAAAGTTGATTTTTTTTAATTTTTTTGTGTTGTTTACAATGCCATTGGCCTTATACTTGGCCATTGGCATGCTTCCTCAATGATATGCAGCCTTTATTTGGAGCTGTCATTGCTCCGGTTTGGATTTTGCAGAATTGTACTCAATTAGTAACCGAGTAAATTTCTGCAGATAGCACTAGTCTTGCATAAACTATTGCAAGCTTCCTGGATTGCAAAATCACCTCATTTGCATGGATTTCTCCTGCAGATAGGGTGATTTGCATACAAGGGTTTTGTTCATGCAGGTTTAGTGCAGGAGCTTTTGTGCATGCCCCTGCAGGCTGTTCCTGGATCGCACAGCAGACATATTGCCTGCTAGAGCTCCTACACTGATCCGGCACGCCATGCAGGGCATAGTGAATCTGGGGGTATGACTCAAAATGGGCAACTGCTAGAAGAAAACAGCTGCATTGGGACTTACCAGTGGCAGCATCCCTTTCTAAATTTCAGGGTATGTTTACCTCAGAACTTCTACCCTGGGATTCATGAAGCTTGCACCAGGTGCAGGCTTAGCATCGGCGTTCTAACACCAAAGATGGCCGCTGAACGATTCAGGTATGAGCTGTTCCCACATGCACTACCTGCATATGCTATGCCCGCACAACTGCTGAGCCTTATATGCTAATTACCCTATGTGCAGCAGTGCATCATGCAAATGAAGGTATGTGGCGATTCAGGAAGTGGTGCAGGCATAGTGTAAGCATGCAAAAATGTAAACCGTAGAAAATGGTTTACATTTTTGCAGACATAAAATCGGAGCCATGACAGCTGACCAACCACATGTATTATATTGTTAATACATGCCAATGGCTAAATATATAGCCATTGGCATAAAAAAAACATGTACAAAATATAAAATTAACATTTAATATATATAGTCGAACTATCGCGACGTGGAAGGGCAGGGTAGCGGTGCGCAAAGGGAATCACAAGGTATATATAAAAATATAGAATAAAACCACAATGAAACACATATCATGATTTCCCCATAATAGTCAATGGCATGCTATACCATACTCATGGCGTAAGGGTTGCTAAGGTGCAGTGACAGTGTTCTGCGCAGTAGCTAGGAATTAGTAGGCAATGCCATGCAAATGAGAGGAGTAATAGTGAATTGCAGATTCCCCGCTGGTGTAAGGATGCACCTCACAGTGTAGCATTATAACACCGAGGTGAGCCCTTGAGATAAAGATGACATCAAGAGAGGGGTATGTCGCCATTGCTGTAAGCACATTGGAGCATTGCTAAACCGGTCTGCTCCTAGCTAGGCAAAGCTGCAGTATATGGGTGTGTCGAATTGCCCATAGCTATGCTTAGCCGAGAGTACACAAGGTAACTGAGTATGCATGTGAACAGAGATGAAAACGCGCACAAACCCGGTAAACGGGTATGAGTGGTGCGCACTGCAGCTGAAACAGGAAGGATATAGGAAAGAAATAAGGAAATGATGCAGCAGTGAAATTGGAGTACAAATGACTAATTAACACCTCGGAGCCTACAGTGGGCCATTGACAACAGCTATCAAGGCTGCAAGCAGCTACCTGCAGAACAGGGAAGGGTAGGGGCTGTACTGCAAAGAAAACAGCAAAGTGTCAAAGCAGAACAAAGGTGATATGCAGTATATCAGCTACAAGGCACATTTCGCCATGACTGGGTAGGAAAAGTACAAAACAAGAAAGACGGCAAGAGAATGCATGCCTGATAATGGGAGGGGATCCAGGACTAAAAGTGAATTAAAGGCAACATATTAATCAAGGCAGGCAAGTAGATCTCCACAGTAAAGGCCCCACCCTCGCAGTACTCATTGCAAAACCCATAATTAAGACACGCAGCAGCTGGAATAGCTCATACACACTCACTTACATCAGCAGCATCCATAGCACAATACTATAAAGTGTGAAAGCACCTCACACACATTTGTGTATTCCCATACACTCTGCACCAGTAGTGTATACAGACAGGGGACTTTTATTATGTACATGTTAGGGGCTGCCATAGCTTTGATCCACCAGCATGTGTTGGAGATTGAAGGTGGTGTGGAGGATGATGCACATGACCACTGCAGGTACCAGAGGAGGAGGAGAGTGTTCAGACCCAGAGTAACCTACCAGAGGCTTCATTATCTGGAGATAGTAGAGCATTACAGGGTGGACAGGGACACCCTACAGCAACTTGTGGAGCTGTGCCGGCCATGCCTCAGAGCCAGAACAAACAGAGGGGAACCCATCCCAGTGGATACAAAGGTATGTGTAAGCTTGAGAATACTAGTTACAGGTACCTTTCAAAGACCAACTGGGGATATCATGGGTATCTCACAGGCATCGGCATCCAGGGTACTACACCAGTTCCTGGATGCCATGTTACCACATGCCAATGAGCATATATACTTCCCCAGAATGCAGGAGGAGTTGGTCAGCAATATGCATCTCTTCCACCATGTGGCAGAATACCCGGAGGTACTGGGTGCAATAGACTGCATGCCCATGCACATCAAGTCACCACCCAGTGAGCAGGGTAGGCGCTACATAAACCGCAAGGGATACCCCTCCATCAACTGCCAGGTCATGTGCAATGCCCAGGGCATTATCATGGATGTGTGTGCTGGCAGCCCTGGAAGCTATCACGACTCCGACATCTGGCATGCCTGACAGCTGTATCGGTTATTTGCCAGGGAGGACATCCCAAATGGCCACCTGGTGGAGGATGATGGCTATGCACTGGAACCGTGGATGATGATTCCCATCAGAAATGCACACACACCCATGCAGGAATGCCATAATGAGGCACACGCACAAACCAGAATCATCATAGAGCATGTGTTTGGGATGCTGAAATCATGGTTCTGTTGCTTGGACATATCTGGTGGAGCCTTGCAATACTCTCCAGGCACCCATGCCCACATCTTCATAGTGTGTGCCATGCTACACAATATGGTCCTGTGGAAACACCATTGCCAAGGGTCCCACAGGCACAGAGGTACTCAGACCACGAACTCCCTGAGCCAGCCCCAGTAGGCAGATGGAGGCATGCCCAGTATGCCCATGCCTTGGCAAAGAGGGAATGTATAGCACACACAGTGACAGTGTAGGCACCTAGGGAGTGACATCTTTCTCCACCTGCACACTCAGTAAAAATGGATGGCACACACACAAGACTACCTGTAAATTGTCATGTATAGGCAGTCTACTGTGTGCATCCAACATAGGCAGCCCTCAACTATTGCACACACAACAACCATTGGCACAAGGTAAGTCAACACCTGAACAGTAAATTAAGCTATCAGCATATGCAGATATTGTATGGATAAATTCATAGATAGGTACTTGGCCAACTGCCAGAGGCCATTCATAAGGCCAGCCAAAATGTGTCAGCTTTTGCCATCCCATTGATTCACTAACCAACCATCTGTGGAGCAGAGCCAATGGCGGGATCCCTGGGGTGCATCTACCGTTCCCCATCCACCCTTCAAGGTTTCTCTTGCAGAGTGTTAGTGAGGGGCTCTGTATAATGTAGTTAGGGATGTTGTTCCAAACTATGGGGAGTGTCTGTGGCAGGAAGCTGTCCCTCCAGCATCTTCCGGTTATTGCTGTGGCAAGGTCAGCTCACTACAGTGTGTGGCTCGCTGTGACATGGATTCCCATAGGTGGAGCATATCCATCAAGCCTGAGTTCAAAATGGCTGTGTTGACCAGCGGAGATCATCTCTGGGTAAACGAGATGCCACTGAGTAAAACAGGAGTTTGTTCAGTCCAGCTGCATAGGCCATATGTTGGAGGCCAGTATTCCCCTTGGTGAGGTACATTTGTGGATCCCCCAGCTGTTGGACATGTCCTCTGAGGTACATCCCACATGGGTTATAATACCCTATGATGGGACTGATGAGTGATGAGTAAAGGGGAACTATAACCCCTGTATGTCTAGATGGGAATCCTTTAGTAATCAGATGGCCTACCTGCTGTGGAGATATGATTGTCAAAGGGGAGATCACTATCTACCTTAGTCCCCAGATACCCCATTACCTCATCTATATTAAAGTGGCTGCCACTCATGTGTTAATATGTGGGTGCCAGTTCCACAATGGAATGACCATGCAGTTAGTGGCACTTGGCTGGAGGCCATGTCGTTGGCTCCCTATGATGTTCTCTGTGAGGCCCCTTGAGGGATGTCCATGGCAGATGGACTATTAATCATGGCTCCCAGTTTGCAGTCATTGCCAAACATGGTCTGTCATAGTCCTCCTGTGTTTGTCTGTACATCTGAGATGTATATGCCAAACAGCAGGGCTCCCAGGACTGAGTCCTGTGGGACACCAGTCATGACTGTTCAAGAGTTGGATCTGGAGACTGTTAGTCATACCATGTGGGTTCTGTGTGTAAGTCCATTGGCAACCCAACCTGTGATGTATGGGTGAATGTACAGGCTGGTGTGTTTATCAATAACACCTGAGTGGGGCATGGTGTCAAAAGCCTTGATGAGGTCCAGGTAGTATGTGTGAACCACCTCCCCCATTAACTAATGTCTTGGTGACTATATGTAAGACCTCAAATAGGTTCAGTAGGCATGAACTGCACTCAACCAAGCTGACCTGAGTTGGGTCACGTGTTTGAAGGTTACCAGTGTCATTGTTAATGAGTGCCATGAGGATGCAAACCATACCATTGAAGACCAGGCTAGTCAGGCTTATGGGGTGGTAGTTACCATGGTCAGTTGTGATTTCACCTTGATGGAGTGGAATAACCGTTGCCACACGCCATTGTATGGGCATGTAGCCTGTGGAGAGGCTGAGGTAGGAATGCTTAATTAGGTGGAGGGCAGTTTGTCTTGTACAGTTTGCAAGATGCAGTCTGGGTCAACATCTGCCTCCATTGATGCTGTGTTCTGCTGTTAGAGAGGGCCATTTCCACCTGTGTGTCTCTGATGGTTGGGATACTGTACCTTTCGGGTAGTGTTGTAGGCTCTTTAGGGGGTGAAGTATGCACCGAATGTAGCTGCAAGGATGTTAGTGATATCAGTAGGGTCAGCATATTTTGTGCTATATTTCACCAGCACAGTGCAAATCTGTGTGTCACCAACCACGTAGATCCTTGACATAGCCAAAGAAGGCTTTGTGGTTATCTTTCGAATCCTTGCGTATTCTCCTGCTGATGTTAGCCTTGGATGATGTCATGAGGGACCTAAATATCATACTAATAGTGGTCACGGATGTCTGCCCTTCGTGGGATTTGCTGTGTGTCTGGAACACTGTCCTACTTCTGTAGTATAGCCTGTTTATTGCAGAGGTCCACCAGACCGGTGTCCATGTCTAGGAGGAGTGAATCTTGGTTCATCAGTGATGGCACGATCCATACATCCATGTAGGTGCTTATAGACTGCATTTGTAAATCTGTTTATATCTTGAGCAGTGTTTTCCCTTAGTGTGGGGGCTGTGAAACCCCCCACCCCTGTCACTAGTAGTGTAAATTTAGCTGTAGGAAAGGTATACACTGTGGTATCCTTGGGTGGGGGAGATGTCAGGATGTGGAAATAGTGAATATTTCATGGTCAGATCTAACCAGTGAACAGTTAACCTCCACTGTGGTGCATCTGTTGCCCATGTTGGTGATGACTACATCTAGTAATTTCCACCCCACATTAGTGAGGTTACTACTTGATATAGGGCATATGAGGTGATACATTCCAGGAAGCACTGGTCGTGGAAGTGAGTACCAGAGTATGTTTTCCAGTTAATGGTATGGTAGTTGACATCGACCAATGCCACGGTGTGCGTTAGGACTGTTGTGTTCTCCACTGTCTCCACGTAGGTGGAGTGGGGTTCCTGGGTCATGGAGGGTGATCCGTAGCAGGCCACATTCCACATTGCAGTTGTGGCTGATGTTAGCTGCACATGGATGATCACAGAGGTATCATGCTGCCCCACTAACCTGGAGGTGTAGGTATCCCTGATGAATATGGATATAGCCCCTCCATATCTGTCAGTCCATGTACTGTGGCTGAAATGTGTGGTATGGGTTGTAGTTTGGTAGTGCTGGTTTGCTCTCAGAAGCCTTAAGTCAGATTTCAGTTAATGCACAGCTGTTAATGTTTTCCATCCTGAGGGGTGCTGTGAGTGCATGCATGTTGTGATCACAACCCCTGGTGTTGAGTAGCATAATCCTCATTGAATCTGCTATTGTGCTGTTTACGGAGCTGGTATTCACCTTCGAGACTCTCCTAAATAAGGCACCATGGGGGCGCCAATAGCCTTGGCCAGTATTCCAAAGTGTAACACTGACACATAGGCCGGTATGGTATCATTGCATGCATGTTCCCCATCTGTGCTTGTTTTTCAACTCACCTGTAGGTAACCTACTGGTAAGCAATAGAAAGCTTGAACTTATACAAGTCTTCTAGCCTCCAAGATAGGCTTTTGGAGTGACTAAGTATCAGTGTTCTGTATGTTCTTGCTGTACTCAACTGTTTCCTGACTACATGGTGAGTTCACACTGTATATTGTGATCTAAAGATCTGTTTATTCACATACTATGGCTGTGATGGCCTGCACGTTAGAGGATCATAGATAGTCTACTACCTATCTGTCCAAGGGCAATTAGAAGCATAACAATAGTGTGTTGGCCTTCCCCGAACCATTGATGAAGTAACTGAGCCTCTGTCAAGCAAAGCCAATGAAGCAATTCCAGGCAGAGTTGCTGGAAGCTGTTGAAGACTGAGGTTGTGGAGGGTGATAGGGGCACTTAGTGATCTAAAGAGGGCATGTTAATGTGGCAATTCAACACCATTTAATTCCCCCAACAAGTCTTGCAGCTTTCAAACTGGACACGCTTCACCACCCCCTGCCTGTATGGTTATGAGACACATGATCCCAGGGGTGTATAGTCTGTTACCCATTCAAAAGTAGAACAAAATAGACAAAAACTCCAAAAAATGGCAGCGTAGATCCCCTGGACTCGAGCCGTGAATCAATTACAAAAAACTGATTCCTTTTGTCACACAACTTTATTGGAAAACTGTCAGCACCACAAAGCACATCTAATACGAATGGTTAAGCGCTTTCATCTGCATACCAGATTTCTTCAGAACCATTTTCCTTAGTATGTCACTTCCTTTTTAAACACAAATTGGCGCCAAAAAATAATTAAAGATTGCACCATTTACATTTGTTATATTTAAATAAACCAACAAGATATTGAAAAACTGTCCTAAAAACATATGTACTATATACTAGTATTAAAGTGCATATATACAGTGCTAAATACGTTGCATTTAAACTAATAACATTAACTATCTACCCAATACATAAGTTTATATTTATAAATTACTAAAAAATGTTAAAAAATGTTAAAAAAGTATCTGTATATTGTATAACATGTATAATAAAATAAAAAGTATGTTATTGTAATAAAAAATGTATAATAGTATATGTTAATGTACTAAGCAGATGGATTTTCCTTAATCTAACGCTAAAAAGGGCTTTATACTAATAAAATCATTTATACCGGGAGATGTTGCCTAAGCATATCTGCCACTTACTTTCTAACCAGGCCAGGTCGTTTTCCAATTTCCTCCCTATCACTTACCTCTACCTGATCTATGATTGCAAAATTAAACATATGTTCACTTCCCTTTTCTATAATATGTCTGCTTAATGCGTTCTTAGTATCTCCTTTCCTAATACTGTACAAATGCTCGTATACGAGTTTTGAATTTTCTCTCAGTCTTTCCTATATAGTACACATCACATTTCCCACACACAGCTATGTACACAATACTGTGTGTTACAATACCCTTCTTGGCATATACTACAGATTTAACAATGTTCTTAAGTCTCATCTTACATTTTGTATAGATATATTTACATTGACTACATACACCACAACACGTAGTACCCTTCCTGCTATTTCCTAAATAAGCCTTTTTCTTAGTCTCTATCATTCTTTTTAAATTCATACCTGTTTTGTATACTATAGAGGGTTTTGTTCCAATTATATCTCCAATAGGTACATTGGTTGTGATTAAGTCCCAATGTTTCTTCAGAATTTCTATCACAATGTTGGTGTAAGGATTGAACCTAATAATACATACTCTGTTGTCTCTATCTGATTGGACTTTAGTACAAACCATACTACCTGTACCCAGCAGTGGTACATATTTACTACCCCATTCTTTCTCAATATATGACATAATATTGGTCAACATATGTTTAGGATAACCTCTGTCTAGGAATAAATTGGTTAGAACATCTAATTCTCTTTGCATGATCTCCTTTGTTGATGACATTCTGGCTACCCTTATGCATTGGCCTTTAACTACATTACAAAAGATGTGACCAGGATGACAACTGCTGTAGTGTATATAGTCGTTTGAAAATGTTGGTTTTCTATATATTCTAGATTCAAACCCTTGTCCTGTAGTACTAATCCAGGTGTCCAAATATGCTATTCCAACATTGTTATACTGGTAGGTAAATTTGAGAAATTCCGTGGTACTGTTGAGGTACTCTATAAACTCATGAATCTTCTCTTCTGGACCTTTCCATAAAATAAACATATCGTCCAGAAACCTGGTGTATAATCCAATGTGTTGGTAATATTCACTGGGGAATATGAACATATTCTCCCACTTGAGCATGACCAAATTTGCAAAAATGGGGGCACAAGAAGCCCCCATTGCAACACCACAAATTTGTTGGAAATATTCGCCCGAATGGAAGATGTAATTATGATCGAGGACCAGCCCCATCATGTCCATGATGAGATTGATCTTGTCCTAGCTACAACCTGAGTACTTTGTCATGCTGTTACAAAAATATTCTAGGCCAATATTTACAGGTATACTAGAAAATAAATCTTTCACATCTACTGTAAGGAAGATCAAATTTTCCTGCCAAACTTCATTCGTTAGTTTGCTCAGAAAATCCCATGAGTCTTTTACTATATGATTAACTTTAGTATATATGTGTTTCATCCAATGGTCTATGGCTACCCCTAATTTAAATGTTTTAGATTTAGAGCCAGATATTATTGGCCTGAAGGGAGGATGTT
Organism: Protopterus annectens; assembly: GCF_019279795.1. Classification (NCBI taxonomy): domain Eukaryota; kingdom Metazoa; phylum Chordata; order Ceratodontiformes; family Protopteridae; genus Protopterus; species Protopterus annectens. The sequence goes on from NC_056737.1 coordinate 281,221,604, forward strand.
CCATATTTTTATGTATTTTAGGTATTCCTATTATATTAGACAATAATGGGTATTCATTTTTAAAAAATTCGTATAATTCATTTGTTATTCTTCTATCTAATAAATACTCCTCTATGGCTAAATCAACCCTTCTATGTCCTGTATTAATTTGATTCAATGACACTTGTTCATAATTGCCAGATTCATATAGGATCTTCTTTATTTCTCTTTGGTATTCTTTGTTATCAAAAATCACGATCCCTCCTCCCTTGTCTGGCTTCATTATTCTTATCTCATCATTCATAATGAGATTTTCTAAACATTTCCTTTCTTCAATTTTTAAATTGTCCTTATTTACCATGGAATCAAACTTTCTATTCTTGATGTCTCTATGTAAAATATATAAATCTTTACAAACCATTTTCTCATATAAACCTATCTGTGCATTGGTAACGGGAATGTATGTACTCTTCTTTGTTAACTTATTACTATTAATGTTTCCGTTTCCTTATTCTGACCTTGGTTGAACTGTATAGCAAGATTCAGTCTTCTACAGAATAACTTCACTTCCTTTATAGCGTCAAAAATATCAAATTTTACTGTGGGTATGAATTTCATCCCCTTGCTAAACAATGTTGTGATTTCCGTTGTAACCTGGACTTGTGTGTAATTGTAAACTTTAAACCCTTCAAAGCAATGTATATTCGGATGCCTAACTGAATTTTCCACAGGTTTGCTTACACTAGTGCATAGTGTAGATACATTCTCTTGAAGAATATTACCAACTGTGGTGGGTGGTGCAAGTTCTTGAATACTATATCCACCACAAGCTTTGTCTATCATTTCATCTGTATTCTCTATTAGTTGAATCTCCTTTGCCATCTTTTTGGTGCCGGGTAAAATCGCCCCCCTTGAAAATTTTCATCTTCGTTTAACCTGTACTTTCTTCTTCTTCCTTTGATTCCACTACTTCAAATACCCCATCCCTTCATCTGTATACTTGGGCCAAATGTAAGCTCTTCCTGTCCTATACATTTCTAAATCACGCTCTATTTTATTCATTTTTCTGTTGTAAACATTGTGCACTTTACTTTTTGCATTTGTGAACTGTTTTGAATACAAATCATACCACTCAACAAAATCCACATCTTGTATGATAGATTCATTCAAAAATTCCACTTCCTGTAGAAGAGCATTAATTTTTTCTCCATTACATTTCATAAGTGCCTTCATATAAGAGAAACCGAAGTCATCAAACATTTTGTTAAACATTTGCTCAATTTTTAAAGTATATTTTAACCCCAGCGGTAATTTAAAAAACCTCAAACCTTTAGGTACCACCTGTAACTGAATACATTTTTCAAGATATGCATTATCCACTTTTACACTTTTAAGTTGTATTAGTTTTTTACCCAATGAATAAATTCTAGACTTAACATCATTAATGGCATTTTCCTCACAGTCATACACTTTTTGCTTGTATTCATTTACATTTCTCCCCCCAAAATTATCCTCATCAGCAAGGAATTCATTTAGTACATTAGATACATTTAAAACACATTCACGACCATCTCTTTTCTGAGTGCATTTCCGTTTAGGGCTGGATATATTATCAATATTTACAGTACCTTTGTTTTTACTGTTTGCCTTCTTGGCAATAGCAGAATATGTCCGTACTGGAACACGCTGCTCTTTGGGACGTGCCCCCAATCTAACGTTCTCACTATTGGCGTGAAATAAGCTGAAGTCAAACGTGAAGTCAGCTTCCATTGATATATCCCTGTTATCTTCTCTTATGTCCAAATTGTGTAAATTATTCACTTTAGTCCCTTCTCCTTGTCCATTAGGAATGTCACTTGCTTCGCTGGTAACTTCCACCAACACCGCTTCCACTTGCGATGTCTCCGCATTAGTTTGGATTGTTTTTGCAAGTTCTCCGCCTGTTGTTACAGCTTCAGTAAGTTTCTGCACGAGTTCAAGGAGTCTGTTAACGTCTCCTTGAAGTGACGTCACTTCCGATCGAAGTGAGCAGTATTCTTCACGACTCAATGGAGTCCCGAGACAATCCACCTCAGCCATTGCACAACTTGTAACCCAAAAGTAGAACAAAATAGACAAAAACTCCAAAAAATGGCAGCGTTTTTTAACATTTTTTAGTAATTTATAAATATAAACTTATGTATTGGGTAGATAGTTAATGTTATTAGTTTAAATGCAACGTATTTAGCACTGTATATATGCACTTTAATACTAGTATATAGTACATATGTTTTTAGGACAGTTTTTCAATATCTTGTTGGTTTATTTAAATATAACAAATGTAAATGGTGCAATCTTGTTTTTAATTATTTTTTGGCGCCAATTTGTGTTTAAAAAGGAAGTGACATACTAAGGAAAATGGTTCTGAAGAAATCTGGTATGCAGATGAAAGCGCTTAACCATTCGTATTAGATGTGCTTTGTGGTGCTGACAGTTTTCCAATAAAGTTGTGTGACAAAAGGAAACAGTTTTTTGTAATTGATTCACGGCTCGAGTCCAGGGGATCTACGCTGCCATTTTTTGGAGTTTTTGTCTATTTTGTTCTACTTTTGGGTTACAAGTTGTGCAATGGCTGAGGTGGATTGTCTCGGGACTCCATTGAGTCGTGAAGAATACTGCTCACTTCGATCGGAAGTGACGTCACTTCAAGGAGACGTTAACAGACTCCTTGAACTCGTGCAGAAACTTACTGAAGCTGTAACAACAGGCGGAGAACTTGCAAAAACAATCCAAACTAATGCGGAGACATCGCAAGTGGAAGCGGTGTTGGTGGAAGTTACCAGCGAAGCAAGTGACATTCCTAATGGACAAGGAGAAGGGACTAAAGTGAATAATTTACACGATTTGGACATAAGAGAAGATAACAGGGATATATCAATGGAAGCTGACTTCACGTTTGACTTCAGCTTATTTCACGCCAATAGTGAGAACGTTAGATTGGGGGCACATCCCAAAGAGCAGCGTGTTCCAGTACGGACATATTCTGCTATTGCCAAGAAGGCAAACAGTAAAAACAAAGGTACTGTAAATATTGATAATATATCCAGCCCTAAACGGAAATGCACTCAGAAAAGAGATGGTCGTGAATGTGTTTTAAATGTATCTAATGTACTAAATGAATTCCTTGCTGATGAGGATAATTTTGGGGGGAGAAATGTAAATGAATACAAGCAAAAAGTGTATGACTGTGAGGAAAATGCCATTAATGATGTTAAGTCTAGAATTTATTCATTGGGTAAAAAACTAATACAACTTAAAAGTGTAAAAGTGGATAATGCATATCTTGAAAAATTTATTCAGTTACAGGTGGTACCTAAAGGTTTGAGGTTTTTTAAATTACCGCTGGGGTTAAAATATACTTTAAAAATTGAGCAAATGTTTAACAAAATGTTTGATGACTTCGGTTTCTCTTATATGAAGGCACTTATGAAATGTAATGGAGAAAAAATTAATGCTCTTCTACAGGAAGTGGAATTTTTGAATGAATCTATCATACAAGATGTGGATTTTGTTGAGTGGTATGATTTGTATTCAAAACAGTTCACAAATGCAAAAAGTAAAGTGCACAATGTTTACAACAGAAAAATGAATAAAATAGAGCGTGATTTAGAAATGTATAGGACAGGAAGAGCTTACATTTGGCCCAAGTATACAGATGAAGGGGATGGGGTATTTGAAGTAGTGGAATCAAAAGGAAGAAGAAGAAAGTACAGGTTAAACGAAGATGAAAATTTTCAAGGGGGGCGATTTTACCCGGCACCAAAAAGATGGCAAAGGAGATTCAACTAATAGAGAATACAGATGAAATGATAGACAAAGCTTGTGGTGGATATAGTATTCAAGAACTTGCACCACCCACCACAGTTGGTAATATTCTTCAAGAGAATGTATCTACACTATGCACTAGTGTAAGCAAACCTGTGGAAAATTCAGTTAGGCATCCGAATATACATTGCTTTGAAGGGTTTAAAGTTTACAATTACACACAAGTCCAGGTTACAACGGAAATCACAACATTGTTTAGCAAGGGGATGAAATTCATACCCACAGTAAAATTTGATATTTTTGACGCTATAAAGGAAGTGAAGTTATTCTGTAGAAGACTGAATCTTGCTATACAGTTCAACCAAGGTCAGAATAAGGGAAACGGAAACATTAATAGTAATAAGTTAACAAAGAAGAGTACATACATTCCCGTTACCAATGCACAGATAGGTTTATATGAGAAAATGGTTTGTAAAGATTTATATATTTTACATAGAGACATCAAGAATAGAAAGTTTGATTCCATGGTAAATAAGGACAATTTAAAAATTGAAGAAAGGAAATGTTTAGAAAATCTCATTATGAATGATGAGATAAGAATAATGAAGCCAGACAAGGGAGGAGGGATCGTGATTTTTGATAACAAAGAATACCAAAGAGAAATAAAGAAGATCCTATATGAATCTGGCAATTATGAACAAGTGTCATTGAATCAAATTAATACAGGACATAGAAGGGTTGATTTAGCCATAGAGGAGTATTTATTAGATAGAAGAATAACAAATGAATTATAATTTTTTAAAAATGAATACCCATTATTGTCTAATATAATAGGAATACCTAAAATACATAAAAATATGGAACATCCTCCCTTCAGGCCAATAATATCTGGCTCTAAATCTAAAACATTTAAATTAGGGGTAGCCATAGACCATTGGATGAAACACATATATACTAAAGTTAATCATATAGTAAAAGACTCATGGGATTTTCTGAGCAAACTAACGAATGAAGTTTGGCAGGAAAATTTGATCTTCCTTACAGTAGATGTGAAAGATTTATTTTCTAGTATACCTGTAAATATTGGCCTAGAATATTTTTGTAACAGCATGACAAAGTACTCAGGTTGTAGCTGGGACAAGATCAATCTCATCATGGACATGATGGGGCTGGTCCTCGATCATAATTACATCTTCCATTCGGGCGAATATTTCCAACAAATTCGTGGTGTTGCAATGGGGGCTTCTTGTGCCCCCATTTTTGCAAATTTGGTCATGCTCGAGTGGGAGAATATGTTCATATTCCCCAGTGAATATTACCAACACATTGGATTATACACCAGGTTTCTGGACGATATGTTTATTTTATGGAAAGGTCCAGAAGAGAAGATTCATGAGTTTATAGAGTACCTCAACAGTACCACAGAATTTCTCAAATTTACCTACCAGTATAACAATGTTGGAATAGCATATTTGGACACCTGGATTAGTACTACAGGACAAGGGTTTGAATCTAGAATATATAGAAAACCAACGTTTTCAAACGACTATATACACTACAGCAGTTGTCATCCTGGTCACATCTTTCATAATGTAGTTAAAGGCCAATGCATAAGGGTAGCCAGAATGTCATCAACAAAGGAGATCATGCAAAGAGAATTAGATGTTCTAACCAATTTATTCCTAGACAGAGGTTATCCTAAACATATGTTGACCAATATTATGTCATATATTGAGAAAGAATGGGTAGTAAATATGTACCACTGCTGGGTACAGGTAGTATGGTTTGTACTAAAGTCCAATCAGATAGAGACAACAGAGTATGTATTATTAGGTTCAATCCTTACACCAACATTGTGATAGAAATTCTGAAGAAACATTGGGACTTAATCACAACCAATTTACCTATTGGAGATATAATTGGAACAAAACCCTCTATAGTATACAAAACAGGTATGAATTTAAAAAGAATGATAGAGACTAAGAAAAAGGCTTATTTAGGAAATAGCAGGAAGGGTACTACGTGTTGTGGTGTATGTAGTCAATGTAAATATATCTATACAAAATGTAAGATGAGACTTAAGAACATTGTTAAATCTGTAGTATATGCCAAGAAGGGTAATTGTAACACACAGCGTATTGTGTACATAGCTGTGTGTGGGAAATGTGATGTGTACTATATAGGAAAGACTGAGAGAAAATTCAAAACTCGTATATACGAGCATTTGTACAGTATTAGGAAAGGAGATACTAAGAACGCATTAAGCAGACATATTATAGAAAAGGGAAGTGAACATATGTTTAATTTTGCAATCATAGATCAGGTAGAGGTAAGTGATAGGGGAGGAAATTGGAAAACGTACCTGGCCTGGTTAGAAAGTAAGTGGCAGATATGCTTAGACGCAACATCTCCCCCGGGTATAAATGATTTTATTAGTATAAAGCCCTTTTTAGCATTAGATTAAGGAAAATCCATCTGCTTAGTACATTAACATATACTATTATACATTTTTTATTACAATAACATACTTTTTATTTTATTATACATGTTAAACAATATACAGATACTTTTTTAACATTTTTTAACATTTTTTAGTAATTTATAAATATAAACTTATGTATTGGGTAGATAGTTAATGTTATTAG